>NC_048300.1:63756333-63846452 GCF_013100865.1 Trachemys scripta elegans | reverse complement strand
GGGCAGCCCCCATGCCTCCGGACCCTGTGCCGCCGGAGCCCTGGAGGGGAAGTGCCCTGCCGGGGATGCAGGGTCCGGAGGCATAGGGGCTGCCTGAGCCCAAGCGCTACCGGCTTCACGGTTTGCCAGGCAGCCTCCAGACCCTGCGCCCCCGGCTGGGCGCTTCCCCTCCCAGGCTCCAGCTGTGCTGGGGAAGCGCCGGCCGGGGGCGCAGGGTCTGGGGGCTGTCCGGCAAACCGTGAAGCCGGTAGCACTCGGGCAGCCCTTTTCGCGTGGCTGGGAGTGGGAGGGAGGAGGGGCGGGGTTGGGGCGGAGTTGGGGCGGGGCTGTGGTGGGAAATGGGCAGGGCCAGGGCCCCGTGGAGGGTCCTCTTTTTTTATTTGTTAAACATGGTAACCCTATCTTAGTTCAGGGGTGCTTTATAAATGAATTATAGCCTCAGTCCTCGAAATCATTCAGGAGGTGTTTAACTTTACTGTTCTGAATAGGCCAATTGTCTTTATCTAAACACCTGTGTAAGTGTTAGCAGGACTGGAGCCTATTGCCACGAATTTCAAAAGGGATTAGTGATTTTGGGTGCCTCCGTTTTTAGGTGCTCAATCTTGTGATACTTTAAAACAGTTTGATTCTCAGAGGCTGAGTGTTTGGCACTTTTCATAATTAGGCCTGTTGTACCCAAAACCATGTGTTACTTTTGAAAATCCTGGCTTGTATTTTATCCAAGACAAATGGCTTTGTTTTAACAATGTTGCATATTTAATAATTTAATATATTATAATTTAATAACTCAAATGTTGAGATTCACACAGGTTTATTTGAGTTAAAGTGCCTATAAAATTAGCAGACATACCATCGTGGATCTGTAACATTCCATTTATCCTGCATGAAAAGTATGTTGTTTTCACCAGGGCTCGGTATTATTCAGTGGAATTTACCCGGTAGGGCTAGAAATTCCTGTGTAGAACAGATGGAATTAGAGGGCTCAAAGATAATAATGTGCATAAAGCTACCAAAAAGCAAAGCATTGCAGGACAAACCATTGCACCACTGCTCTCTACAAAAATCTTGAAGTAAGGAGATGGCAGTGGCATGTTTGTGGGAGAGTTATTTTAAGGAAGAATGTACAAAAGACAAAAATATATCCCCCAGTTTATTAAGATTTGGGGGCAGGAGGGGAGGGGTGGGAAAGCATGTAGTAGCACGATACAGCAGAGTCTATGTCCATAAAAGAGTCAGTCAGGGAGAGAGACTTTAGTTGAACTATTATTCTCTTTCAAAAACTGTGAAAATCAGCTGGGATTTTTCAGAATGTCAATTTTAGAACAACAGAGGAAGGATATATACAAATTTTCTCCGCCTTAAATGGTAACTTGAGGGGGAAGGGAAGAGAGGTTTTTATTTCCTTTGGAGTTCTCCAAAGAAAGAGTGAGTGAGTTCCCAAGTCTAATGGCCACAGATTTCAATTTAACTTAAAGCAAGATTTATTTGATCCAGAAAATACAGAGAAAATCAAAATAAATAAAAGTTAAGTAGGATAAAACATGATTATTAGAGAGTAACAATTTAGCTAGCCAAACCTAATCTTAAATTTGCAATCAATTGACTGAGCAAGAGTATAAATCAACAATTATGTTGCTCCTGCCAGCAGTACATTGTCATCCCCTCCTCCGCTTCCAGACTGAAAGACCCTCTCCTAGCTACTCCATACAGAGCTTGTGAAGTCAGGTATTGAGTTTTAATTAGCATGCTAAACTTTGCAAGTCCTCACACTAAACAGCTTCATATAGTTAACATTGACAGTATGTTTCCCTATTTAGACTTTTTGGGGTGTAGTTAGCATATAATGATATTCTTGCTTCCATTAGAATTTTTCAGTGTATTGCCACCTTTCCAAAAGCCCCTCACCCTGTTTGGTGACAGCTGAATAAATATTCCATTGTTAGGAAAAGTATTTTCAAGTGTTGTTTATTTTCTGACCATAGATGGCTGCCTTATTTTTCTCAGCCAGAACTACTGGCTGGCAAGACTTATTATCTATAATATGTAATAGGTAAATCATTCACTATTATTTATATATTCAATACAGTTAACCTTGGATTGCAATTTAGACAGTCATGCTGGCCCAGTACCATCTGCTTATGGCTCTTCCTGAGTGTTAGTCTCTTTATTTGTTCAGAGCACATCTCACCTCCTCGCTGCCTGCAGCCCTCTGCATACTGCTTCAAGGGTGAAGTGTCCCATATCCTTGAACACACTCTGCTCTGTCCCCTGCTGCCATCACTTCCATCCGCCATTGCTACCTTGTTGAACATCCTCGTTTGTTTTTCCAGAGTTCTTGAGTGTTGTTAAAAATGTGTATTATTAAGTCTGTCTCCAAAACCAAACTCTAACTTCAGCCCACAAAGCAGAGTTGCCCAATTGCGCTGGTATACCTCATATGGTACAGGTAGAGCTCTAATGGTTTTATGAACTTAGCTCGAATTCAACACTTCCATTAAGTTTTGCTTTTTCTATTTTTTATTAAACATAAAGGGAAAACTTTTAACAGTGATCTCTGCAATGTTAAAACAGAATGTGACACAATCTAATGTGCTGATCTGTTGCTATAATTGATATAAAAGCATGTGAGGTTACTCTTAAAGTTTTACACTAGACTGCAAGTTTGATGAAGTTGAGTTGTTGCTTTTTGGTATGTTATAGATAGAAAACATGGAGTGTTGGAGTGCATTAATCAGTGGTATTGTAGGCATTGTGGAGGTCTTATTTCTGTGCTCTTAATGTTTTGGGTGGATAAGGTGTTTCCTGATGCAATCTTAACATCACTAAATGCAATTTTCATGTGTTAATTATATTATGTATGCTTGTGTACATAATATGTATATATGTGTCGTTCTATATATAAACATATTTTTAAACGGGAAACGGGGTGTGTGTGTGTGTGTGTGTGTGTGTGTGTGTATGTATATATATGTATATGTATATGTATATGTACATATATGGCAAACATAAAATCAAAAACCAAAAAAGGATTTTGCTCAGACTTTCAGAAAATACTCACTTGTAGGCTGAAGCAACACATGGGAAGTCAGAGCCTGAAATGAGAACTTTTGAGAATGTTACTAGCATAGTGAAACCTGGAATTTATAATTAGAGTTGCAATTCTATAGTCCAGTGGCCTTAAAATTCCACATGTCCTTCTAGAACAGAGTTATTTTATGTCTTTTTTTGTTTGTTTTTATTTTTACTAGTGTTCAGTGGTGTTCGATAGAATTCACCTGCACTACATGGTGAATTCTAAGTCTCCAAGTCTAACTACAGTGGTTTCCATTAAAATAGTTGTACTTAATGTTTGTAAGTAATTAGCTTACTCTTTTCTAAGTGTAAGGAATGGTGTGAATACCATGGTACCATTAATTAGGCAAGAGGCAAAACTGTAAATACTTTCACAGTGACCACTGTATAAAGCCTTTTGCTATTGTAAAAGGTATAGTAAAGCAATATTTGGAATATGCAGAGACCAGGATATTAAGTTAGGGACTCTAGAGTGAGGCCTGGGCTTCCCCCAATACCAACTTGGCGGTATGCAAAACAAGAAGTAAAGAGGGGAAGATGCCATTTTGTTATAAAATACTGTGTGTAAATTGTAGAACACCAAATCTTAACAATGCCATAAACTGTTCTAAGTTCCCCTTCCCCTTCCATTCCCTTTGACAGATTCTGTTTTCCCCATAATCCTGCATTTTTTGACTCTGTTTACACTGTAAATGCCTCAGGATAGGTTAGGGGCTGTTTCTTTAATAGTTGTGTAACGCACCATACATTTATGGCACTTAATACATTTTTTTTAGCAGTAACAGTAATATTGCATCTGTAAATTACAGTTTTGTTTTAGTCCAAGCCTCTGTTTCATTTTTGTGGATAAATCTTTAGCAGATACAGAACTAAATGACTTACTAGTAGCTTCAACAATTGTCATCATAGGGAGTATACAGTATGACCAGCAGTGATAACGCAGTACTCTGTATTCCACATAGCTTTTTATTTGTGTTGATATGCTTGCAAGTCAACCAAAACATATAGTATTATGATATTCAAAATTGCTACGGGCTAATGCCCCAAGCATATACCACATTCATGTTTCTTCACTCATTGAATAGCAGAGTAGTTGTAAATACAAAGAACACACAGTATGCTTTTCAGTAGTATTGTTTATACCAACATACAATTTTAAGTAGGGCTGTCAAGCAATTAATCGTGATTAATTGCACGATTAAAAAATTAAGGATGATTAATACAACTATTAAACAATAGAATACCATTTATGTAAATATTTTAGATGTTTTCTACATTTTCAAATATTGATTTCAATTACACCACAGAATACAAAATGTACAGTGCTCACTTTATATTATTTTGATTACGAATATTTGGACTGTAAAAATGATAAACAAAAGAAATAGTATTTTTCAATTCACCTCATACAAGTACTGTAGTGCAATCTCTATCGTGAAAATGTATCGCAAGATATTTATGTGCCAGATGTGCTAAAGATTCAAATGTCCCTTCATGCTTCAACTACCATTCCAGAGGATATACATCCATGCCGATGATGGGTTCTGCTCGATAATGATCCAAAGCAGAGCAGACCGATGCATGTTCATTTTCATCATTTGAGTCAGATGCCACCAGCAGAAGGTTGATTTTCTTTTTTGGTAATTCGGGTTCTGTAGTTTCCGCATTTGTGTGTTGTTCTTTTAAGACTTCTGAAAGCATGCTCCACACCTTATCCCTCTCAGATTTTGGACGGCAATTCAGATTCTTAAACCTTGAGTCCAAGTGCTGTAGCTATTTTTAGAAATCTCACATTAATACCTCCTTTGCATTTTGTCAAATCTGCAGTGACAGTGTTCGTAAATCAAACACTTACTGGGTCATCATCCGAGAGTGCTATAACATGAAAAATACGGCAGAATGCAGGTAAAACAGAGCAGGGAATGTACAATTCTCCTCCAAGGAGTTCAGTCACAAATTTAATTAATGAACATCATCAGCATGGAAGCATGTCCTCTGGAATGGTGGCTGAAGCATGAAGGGGCATATGAATGTTTAGCATATCTGACACAAAAATACCTTGAAATGCCGACCACAAAATTGCCATGCGAACGCCTGTTCTCACTTTCAGGTGACATTGTAAATAAGAAGCAGGCAGCAGTATCTCCTGTAAATGTAAACAAACTTGTTTGTCTTAGCAATTGGCTGAAAGAGAAGTAGGACTGAGTGGACTTGTAGGCTCTAAAGTTTTACATTGTTTTGTTTTTGAGTGCGGTTATGTAACCAAAAAAATCTACATTTCTAAGTTACACTTTCACAATAGAGATTGCACTACAGTACTTGTATGAGGTGAATTGAAAAATACTATTTCTTTTGTTTATCATTTTTACAGTGCAAATGTTTGTACTAAAAATAATCTAAAGTAAGTACTGTACATTTTGTATTCTGTGGTGTAATTGAAATCAATATATTTGAAAATGTAGAAAAATATTCAAAAATATTTAATAAATTTCAATTGGTATTCTGTTTAACAGTGGGATTAATCACAGTTAATTTTTTTGAGTCAATCGCTTGAATTAACTGCGATTAATCAACAGCCCTAATTTTAAGTTAATCAGCTTTCTTCCTTTTCATTTTAATTAAGGTTCATATTAATTGCAGCAATTTCTTCCAGGAGTCTATCAGCTATCCTGCTGCATAGTGAAGGAATTCTGTCATTGGAGGTTGTTGGAATCGTGTAACCTTTAATCATTTTAACAACAGACAACTGTCTTGAGTTTCACTTCCCTTCTGGTTGGCTGGGAGCCCATCGATACTGCTACAGAAAGTGCCAAAACTTGTCTATAAACAGACACTGAAACTCCTCGTATAGCTAGAGTTACTGTGCAAAATGACTGCCTAGTGAGGATCTGGATTGCAAACTAAATGCATTTCTAATCTTTTCCATGGCCCTAATCAAAGACAGCCACCAGCTAAGGACAGCTTGAGAAATCTCAATAATTCAGATCTCATTGTGGGCTGGTGCAGCCTACTGCTCAAAACAAATTAATGACTGACACTGACCATTTGTATGAATGTTTAATTAATGTGGAATACAGTTGCTCCTAATATGGAGTGATACTCATATCATAGAAAACAACTGCAGCAGGTTAGGTAAGGCAAGGCCAAGTAGGGAACAAATAAACCCAGAAGCATGCGGTACAAATAATTGAAGGAAAAAAGAACTTCCTGCAGATAGTCTGCTAAGTTAAATGAAAAAAGGCAGCCGGGGTTCAAAAGGCAATTCAAAATCCTCTTTGCAGTCAGTCTACTAAAGAAAATTACAGACACTTTTCATAGCCAGGGTTTTTCCTTTCCACTGGGTGGCTCTGGCTTCTAAATCAATTCTGCATATAGTAGGAGATTTTCAAGAGCTCACTTCTCTTTCAGGGCCTGATCTAACTCCCTATAAAATCAATGCAAAGATGCCCATTGACACCCATGGGAATTGTATCAGGCCCAAAATTCATCCAGATAGTTATTCACACCATCTAACTTTGCAAATTCCCTGAGTTGAGAAAATACCACAAATGAGCGGGATTAAAGGAGCCCAGTTATAAAGGGAATCCCCTCCTCTAACATCATACCTGCCTCCTCCCTAAATCCTGTTCCATCTGATCCCTGTTCCACCTATTTTCTTTGAAAAATTGAGAAAAACATGATCATTTCATCTCCCACCCTCTCTATATTAGTCTCTCAGAGGCCTGGATTTTCCCCTCTTACGCTATTGCTGCCATCATTCTCTCTTGTGCAGTGATCTTGCCTTCTCCCACTTCCCCTGCTCTGGAGTTAGTTCAAATATCATAGTGAAGGCAGTAGGCTTTTTTTCCTCCTGATCTTGTCACTTCTAGTCTGTCCCTCCTCTTCCGCTTATTCTTTCTTTGAACAATACCTCACTTTTCTCTTCTCTTCTTCCATGTTATCTGTTTACCACTTGACTCTTCCCCTGTCCACCTTCCTCTCTGACTTCA
Source organism: Trachemys scripta elegans (assembly GCF_013100865.1). NCBI lineage: Eukaryota > Metazoa > Chordata > Testudines > Emydidae > Trachemys > Trachemys scripta. The sequence continues at coordinate 63,839,391 of NC_048300.1, read as the reverse complement.
CCTCTTGGAGTACTGTCTCCCTCCCATTGCAAGAATAGAATCATAGACTATCAGGGTTGGAAGGGACCTCAGGAGATAATCTAGTCCAACCCCCTGCTCAAAGCAGGACCAATCCCCAGACAGATTTTTGCCCCAAATCCCTAAATGGGCCCCTCTAGGATTGAACTCACAACACTGGATTTAGTAGGCCAATGCTCAAACCACTGAGCTATCCCTCCCTGATGATTTTTCTTTCTATACTGATATCCTGTCTTATCCCCTAGCTTCCTGCCTTCTTGCTCTCATCTCCTTACTTCACCTGCAAATATGGATCAAATCTCCCACTTCCTAAAATGGTTGCTCATTGGATTTTGTCTTCACCAAATGCTGCTTCCTCTCTTATCTCTCCATCACTGACTTCCCTTTGATGACCACTTCATCTCCTTCAACTTTGCTCACTGGTCCTCTCTTCTTCACTCTGCCACTTGTTCCTTCCATGACTTTCAAACTATCAGCATCCACAGATTATCTTCTGCTCTGAGCCTTCTCTCTCCTTTTCCCACTTCTTTCTCCTCCCTCAACTCAGCTGTTGATCATCTCCACTACATGCCCTTTAGCTTTCTATCACAAGGTCCATCCATCCAGTCCCCACTCCTGGCTTATTCCCAACATCCATTTTCTATACTCTTTTTACTGTGATGCTGAGTGTTTCTGGCAGAAGTCCAGTGACCTTGCTCACTTTCTCCAGTACCACTTAACTCTTTCCTTCTTTAATTCTGTCATCTTATCAGCCAAACAGCACTACTTCTACTCCCTTTTCAAGTCCTACACTCACAAACCCAGATAACTCTTTACTACTTTGATTCCCTCCTCAAGCCCCCCCCCTTCTTGTCCCCTACTCCCTTTCTGCATAGCATCTTGCTGATTTCTTCAAAGCAAAAAAACAGCAAGATTTGATGACCACCTTCCTCCACTTCCCCTTTTTCTTTACTCCCTACTCGCTATTCCTCCTTGCTGTTCTCCACCTCCTGCCCAAGTGATGCCATCCTCTCTTGGTTTCTTACCTCTCACAACTTTTCTCTCACACACACCCCTTCACCCTTCTCAGCATCTCAGTCTCATCAGGTTCCTTGCCCTCCCAATATAAGCATGTTTTGGCATTCCCTATCTTATTAAAAAGAGAGAGGAAAAAATCCCCCCTCCTCTTCACCCCAGCACCTATATCTAGGTGCTGTTACCTGCAAACATGACTTTAACTGCCATCAAACTGTACTACAGAATCTCTATGAAAAGAAATTCCATGCTTGAATAATAAGAATATAGTACTAGGAATAAATTGCTGACTACCTGATTGGGATGGTGATGGTATTGTGAAATGCTCAGGAAGATTAGAGAGACTACAAAACAGAATACCCAATTATAATGGGGGTTGTTAATTATCCTCATATTGACTGAGTACATGCAGAGATAAAACTTCTACACAATGAGTGACTACTTGTTGGAGCAGCAAGTCCTGCTACTCACAAGGGGAGAGGCAATTCTTGATTTAGTCCTATGTGGCGCACAGGATCTGCTCCACAAGGTGAATATAGCTGAACCACTCAGTAATAGCACCCCTAATGTAATTAAATTTAACATCCTCGTAGGGGGGAAAATACCTAAGAACCCACCACAATAACATTTAATTAAAAAAAGGTAAAGTACACAAAATGAGAGAGCTAGTTAAATGGAAATTAAAAGGAATAGTCACCAGAGTGAATACCTGCAAGCGTCATGGAAGCTATTTAAATGCACCATAGTCAGGGACGGCTCCAGGCACCAATGCACCAAGCGTGTGCCAGGTGCGGCAAGCCGTGGGGGGCTGCTTGCCGGTCGCCGTGAGGGCGGCAGTCAGGCTGCCTTTGGCAGCATGCCTGCGGGAGGTCCACCGGTCCCGCAGTTTCGGCAGCAATTTGGCGGCAGGTACGCCAAAGGCGTGGAACCGGCGGACCTCCCACAGGCATGCCGCTGAATCCGCATTACCAGCAGACTTCCCGCAGGCATGCTGCCGAAAGCCGCCTGACTGCCGTGCTTGGAGCGGCAAAATATATAGAGCTGCCCCTACCATAATACAGGCTCAAACTAAGTATAAACCCCTAATAACAAACAAACAAAAAAAAAACCCCACCCAGTGATGGGACCAACTCCCTCTTCCCACCGCTCACCCACCCACCATGGCTAAACAATAGAATAAGAGGCAGTTGGAGACAAAAAGACATCCTTTAAAAACTGAAAGTCAAATTCTAGTGAAGAAAATATAGAAAAGGACACAAATGCCAGAGGCTCAAGTGTATAAGTATGATGAGGCAGGGCAAAGAAGAATTTAAAGAGCAGCCTTCTGAAGACTAAAAAAATGTTGCTGTTAGTTTTTGTAAGTATATCAGAAGGAGGAAGTCTGCCAATCATTGAGGCCCCTGGACAATTAATATGCTAAAGAAGCACTCAGGAATACAAGGCTGTTGTGGAGAAGCTAAATGAATTTGCATCGGTCTTCACTGCAGAGGATGTCAGGGAGATTCACACACCCAAGCCATTCTTTTTTGGTGAAATATCTGAGGAACTGTCCCAGATTGAGGTGTCGTTGGAGGTGGTTTTGGAACACATTGATAAATTAAACAAGAAGAAGTTACCAGGACTAGATGGTATTCATCCAAGAATACTGAAGGAACCCAAAAATGAAATTGCAGAACTACTTACTGTGATATGTAACCTTTTGCTTAAATCAGCCTCTGTTGCAGATGACAGGAGGATAGCTAATATAGTGCTGATTTTTAAAAAAGGCTTTCTGAAAGTTCAAGTACACTCTATTAATGGTAGGGATCAATGGTCACTTTTCACAATGGAGAGAGGTAAATAGCAGGGTCCTTCAAGGATCTGTGCTGGGACCTGTGCTGTTCAACATATTCATAAATGATCTGGAAAAGGGGGTGAACAGTGAGGTGGCAAAATTTGCACACTATTCAAGATTGTTAACTCCAAAGATGACTTCAAAGAGTTACAAAGGGATCTCACAAGACTGGGTGACTGGGCAACAAAAAGGCAGATGAAATTCAGTATTGATAAGTGCAAAGTAATGCATAGTGGAAAACACAATCCCACGTATATGTACAAAATGATAAGGTCTACATTTGCTGTGACAACTCAAGAAAGATCTTGGAGTCATTGTGATTAGTTCTCTGGAAACATCTGCTCCGTGTGCAGTGGCAATCAGAAAAGCTAACAATGTTAAGAACCATTAGAAAAGGGCTAGATGATAAGACAGGAAATATGACAATGCCACTATATAAATCCATGGTACACCATAGCTTGAATACTGTGTGCAGTTCTGGTTGCCCCATCTCAAAAAAGATATATTAGAATTGGAAAAGTACAGAGAAGTGCAGCAAAAATTATTAGGGGTATGGAACTGCCTCCATATGAAGAGAGATTAAAAAGACTGGGACTGTTCAGCCTGGAAAAGAGGTGACTAAGTGGGGATATGATATACATCTAGAAAATCATGAATGGTGTGGAGACAAGTACTCCTGTTCTTTTTTTTGAATTAGGAAGTGTTGTTTACCCTTTCACATAACACAAAAACCAGAGACCACCCAAAGAAATAGGGGTGAAATAATAGGTTTAAAGCTAAGGATTTAAAACTAAGATTAGGAAGGAGGTTTAAAACTAAGATTAGGAAGTACTTCTTCACACAACTATCAGTCTACCTGTGGAACTCCTTGCCAGAGGATGTTGTAAAGGCAAACATTATAACTAGGTTCAAAAAAGAACTAGATAAGTTCATAGAGGACCCCATGCTCCGGGGTCCTGATCCATGACTACAACTCCTAGGCTTTATGGTAATACAACACATAAGAAATGCTGTTGCCGCCTCATTCTGGCTGAGGTTCAATGGCAGTGAAGGGCACAATGATATATTTGAAACTGAACATTTTAATACATTTTTAATTTAAAGAAAATGTTTGCCCTATTCAAATCATTCTGCCTCTATATCTTAATTATTTCATGATAAATATATTGTGGCTAAATCAGAGCCTTAAGAATTATATACACACAAATCCTGTCACAAATCCTGATGGTGCAAAGATGCAGATTCATAGTGAGATATTTATTCCAATTTATTTTCATTAAGGAAATTTACCGTCTCTTCAAGATTACAATTGTTGTTTGATCTAGGGTTTTGTTTTGTTTTTGTGTACCTTTTAACAGTAATTAGATATTCTTGACAGGGAATTTCTCTGCTGTCCTAGTCAGGCATAGATTAAGAGCTTCTGTTTGAAGAATTTGCAGACTGTCTGGTTAGCTACACTCAGAAACAATGAAATAATGAACAAATAGATTAAAGACCTTTTTTATTATTAGCACTTTCTCCTTTTCAAGAAACAGTTTTTAAACTAGCAGCTCAGAGTACATACAATTTGTAATATTTCACAAATGTTTATGTGAATCGCTTTCTAATGAGGTCATAGCTAGTTTCCGGACACAATAGCTCCTGTGGTATTTCCTCTTCTGGTCTCTCCCTTTCTCTGTTTTTTATAATATGCCTTAAAGACAGAGAAACAGACCTATATAAACTAAACATCAGAATTGCTAAGAGAACCTGCTTCAACTTCCAAGTTTCACAGTAGCAGTCCTACCCATGCCTTGAGACTGGAGCTGAACATAGACACCTGAGTTGGGGATATTTTAAAATGTCACTGACATGCAGTAAAATCTTAAAGAAAACTTGTCTTAATATTAGAGGCAAATGAAGGGAGAAAAAATCTCTAACCTCACAATTTAAGATGTTTTGTTAATTTTACTGCTTTCTACAAAAACCTGCTAATTCTAAATTTTAATTGAATTATATGATACAAATGCGTGCACACATACACACACAAAAGATAGGCCAAAATTTACCTTCAGTTTGTCCCAGGGGACAGTTTTGTGAACAAAGCTGGGGTGATGTGATCTTGGTGGCTAAGGAAGTGGGCTTGCTGTATTCTGGGCTAACTGAAGCTCTTTTAAAACTTGAGGTGATCACTTATTTAAGATTCCGGGATTGTCACCTGTCTGTATGTCACTGACTCAGAAATTCTAGGCTGCAATGTGAAGCGATGGAAACAGCTGCAAGCATGGTTGAGACCTCTTTTTGTTTAGAATATCGCGATGTTCAAGGATCACTGGGATTCATGATCCGTTATCCTCCATTGTTTTAAGTTCACAGCTATTTTGACTTTGCAAATTACACCCATGCAGTGTACAGCTACAGTAAGGCATGCATATTTGCCATCCCAAGAGCTCTAAACCATTGTTATATCAGAGGTAACTCAGTGAATTGCCACCATCGCTGTACAGTGAAGGTGCATGCAACAGTTTAATTGGTTGGATGAGGGAGAGACTAGAGATTATAGATTACTTGGCCCAAATGCTACACCCATGTGATAGTATGGGCTTTCATCTACTAGTGTTCTATGTATGTTATGTTGAAGTAGTCCATCTTGTTGGTTATGAAGCTGTACATCATTCTATCCAGGTTCATGTATGGTAAGATGGGGAAATTGTAAATAGAAGTGTGTGTGTGTGTGTTTCCAGAAGATATGAGGAATCTTGAAGGACCCCAAGACTGTGGACCAGTTTGATGAGCTAAAGACGTATGCCTTCAACTGAGAATGAGGTGATAGTGGTTGCTAGATATTCACCCTCTTCATGAAATAATCCCAGTTTTTTAAAACTCTCTAAAATGGTAATTTAAAAGTTCTACTGTATCACATGGCATATACAGAATATGTGCTAATTTAAAGTGGTACAGTGGCTTTGTTAATACGACTTTGGGATCACAGCATTATTCATGAGTTAGTGGATCATTTCAGATCATTACCATTCATATTGTGGTATTACACCATACAGTCACACATTTTGTTTCACATTGTTTTACAGAAAAACTATAGTTTAGCAAAGTTTTTAGAAGGTGTTGGTTAATTTGTATTTTTATATTCATCCACCTGTAAACTTTTTAGGGTGCAAGTAAAACTGGGAAACTAACTGTGGGTGGGTTTCTGATAGAAAGGAATGTTACAGCTCATACATTTTAGAAACTTCTAAATGATATCTAAAATTAAATAACATTATGGATCAGGCATTGCGAATTAAGGTCCAATAGCACTGCCTTCCCCTGGTTGCTCAGAGAGATGGCCCTTGCCTACCACGTGCCTCTCTCCAGCTCGGGGAACTGTCATTCATTTTATCCCCTCTATCTCCCATCCCATCACTATCCTTGGACCCCTCAGCCTCCCTGCAACCTCTAAATCTTCCCCTTGCTCCCCCTCACTCTCCCAACCCACTGTTCATAGTGTCCCTGCTACTCGACACAGGCCTGTGTCCTGTCTAGCCCCTGAACCATAAAGTGGCAGCAACTTTGGCTGTGAGCATGGCGTCAATCTCATTGAAAACTGTGGGAGGGTGGCAGCCAACTTTATTATGTGCAGCCTCACTTCCACATGCAGATAGATTGGAAGGAAAAAGCAGCCAACTTGTTGACAGTAATGGGAAATGGTGGTCATTTTAAATAAAGGAAAATTTGTCAGTTGGCAGCCTTTCATGTTTTCATAAGCAGAGTTGTGATAAAATCACGAGATCTGGTAGTACTGATAACTTGTAACTAAGCAAGACTAGAAAAAACTGATCAACACCATTATAGAGGGATAAGTACATTTTAATTCTAGTCAATACTGGAATAATAAAGATGCAGAATTTTGTTTATAAATAATCTTGCTGCCCTGGGAATATTTTTGAATAGTATTTAACTGTCTTCCCATTGAAGAAACAAACTCTCAAATAGTTTATGTATTTGAAAGATCACAAACTATAGGGGAAAAATAATTGCTTTGGGGGGGAAGCTTTGTTTAAAAAAGACATTAATTTCTCTCTCTGTCTCTGTATCACTTTGTGTCACCAGCAGCATGAGTTTAACCTTCAAAGTGGGCTGCAGAGTTCATCTTTTCTCCCTTGCCTGTAATGAGTTGGGTGATGGGTAGTCGTGGCATTGGTTCTAGTGGAGATTCTGCTGGGGCCAAGGTTAAATTTAAATGTAGTTGCTGGTAATTTTGGTCTTTGGATAATTGTTGGGCATATGTTTGGTTTTTAAAAGGGTTCTCAAGAGCTTCAAAACCTTTGAGTTGGGTGCTTTTTCATTGTAAAGTAATAAAAATAAGAATAAATGGGTGGCCATATTTGAAATTGACATTTTTAAATTACTTTAAGATCGTAATTTCCTTTTTTCAGCACAGCCTTTCACGAGGGATTTTTGGTATTTTTGCTAAGGGCAGATATTCTTGAGAGAGAATTCTTCTTTGGTTGTGTTTATAAAATTATTTAAAACTATAAAATCCACTTTTTTTCTTTTTACTACTTTCAGAAGTGAAACCAGCTTGCATATTTAACAGTGTGGAGTATTATGATGGAGACATGTTTCGAATGGATGCCTGTCGTTTCTGTCGATGTCAAGGTGGCGTCTCGATTTGTTTCTCAGCCCAGTGTGGCGAGCTGCACTGTGACAGGTACTATGTGCCAGAAGGAGAGTGCTGTCCAGTCTGTGAAGGTAATTTCTTTCTTAATAGTCCCTTATTACAGCTGCTCTCTTTTATTTGTCTTTTAAGTGGTCATGAACACTCAGAGCCAGTGTGCATTGTTGCATTTTGTCGTTCTTCTAAAGTCTTGGCAATATATAGATAGTGTTTTTTTATCCAAATTATCTTCTACAGTTGCTGGCTGTTGGGTTTGATGCAGGGCTACCATTGTTTCCACTCCAGCCACAGCTATCTCATGCCGGGTACAAGCACAATCATAATCATTAAAAATGCCCTAATTCCTCCTGAAGGCCTTGTATTGCAGACGCTGCTCCTTGATTCCGTATCCACACAGGTAGATGGGCTGCTCTGTTGCAGAAGTCTCCCATTAATTAACACCCTGCCCAAAAAAACCCCAGACTTGCTTCTGCCTCCCGTCGAGCATGACATGGATTTCTCTGCTTTGCATTTATGGCAGTTTATTTCCAAACTGGGAAGGCATATGGAATGCTTGCGGTAACAGTCTAACCCAGTCTGAGAGTGGGCTGCGCGCGCTCTCTCTCTCCTCTTGACAGCCTTCTTCTCTGCATGCCATGCTGCTGTGATCTCTGTCACTTCAGGTGACAGACTCATTGGCCTAAAAAGGATTATATAGGAAGTCTCACATTAACCTCTGGCTTGCACGAACATTGGGACAAGAAAATATTTGACGCATCCTTTGGCAGCTATGTCTCCAAGGACGGCTACCATTCTTAAGTGGTTGAAGCTGCCAAAACTTGAGTTTGTTGAGATCAGGAAGCAAAGAGAGAGCTCTTTGAGTTATTGGCTGTGGGGGTTGCCCCACCCTTGTTCCTTTTCCATTACGCTTTTAGAGGAGTTGATCCAGATGAGTTCTGAATTACCTAACTTGAGCAGCTGCTCCTTAGCTAAAGTGTTCAGAATATTCAATATGTATTGGTTTGGTCCTTAGGGTTTAGGTCTTATGTTTCTTTCAGATCACTTATCTCACTTGCTCACAAGCCAGGATGCTCAATCTAACCGTCTCCAGGTTTATACATGAGGAGGCTGGAGACGAGCATTCTCAGTGGAGGGCCTTCCTTAAGGAGATGGCTTTCTCCCTTTGATCTGACAGAAACTCATGTTTCTTGAACATCAGAGCATGCTGTGAGACTTCTCCGTTTGTCCTGCTCTGATTGGTGGGTTTGTTTTGGCTTGTTTGAGGGATTTTTCGTGGTTGTAGGATGTGAATGTATATTGTTGTCTTTTGTGACATGTTCTTATTTTGTAATTTATTAATACACATGCGTATGACTAAGGGCAGGTCTACACTAAAAGCGCTACACTGGCGCAATTGCACTGCATCTGGTGAAGACACTGTGTGCCAACGGGAGAATATCTCCTGCCAACATAGCGCCAGTGTGAACAGAACTTAGGTCGCTGTAACTTGCGTCGATCGGGAGAGGTGTCTTTTTCACACTCCTGAGCAACATAAGTTAGATTGGTTTAAGCAGTAGTATAGACATGCCCTAAGAGTTGAGATCTGGGTTCTGTTCTGAGCTCAGCTGCAAAATTAGGGTGTGATATTGGGCAAGTCCCTTAAACTTCCTGTGCCTTGATTTTTCCATCTGTAAATATGGATTTTTCACTTTCCCACATCATACTAGTGGTATAAGGATGAATTCAGTAAAGTTTCTAAGGTACATTAAGATCTATAGAAGAAAGGGGCTATAAAAGTTAAATGTTGCTGCTGTTGTTACTTAGGTAGAAATATTTAACTGATTGCAGGTTTTCCAGGTATTTAAAGATATAGTCAAGTATTTAATTACAGCCTGGAGAGCACTGAATGTTGCATGTGACAACATACTCTTTCAATGTTAACTCTGGATCCAAGCATGTAACCATTGCTCAACTGAGTGTGTATTTCTTACTCGCATGAGTAGTTCCCTTAACTCAGTGGTTCTCAGTCAGGGGTACGCAGAGGTTAACCAACCCAGGGGTAAGTTAACTCATCTAGATATTTGCCTTATTCGGTGTTTCTCAACCTGGGGATCATGACCCTGACAGGCTTTGTGGGACAGGTTTAGGGGAGTCACAAGTTCAGGGCCGGCATTAGGGGGTGGCAAGCAGGACAGTTTCCTGGGGCCACATGCCACAGGGGGCCCTACAAAGCTAAGTTACATGCTTCAACCCTGGGTGGCGGGGCTCAGGCATCAAGTACACTGAAATATAAGTACAATATTTATATTCCAATTGATTTATTTTATAATTATAAGGTAAAAATGAGAAAGTAAGTAATTTTTCAGTAATAGTGTGCTGTGACATTTTTGTATTTTTATATCTGATTTTTGTAAGCAAGTAGTTTTTAATTGAGGTGAAACTTGGGGTATTCAAGACAAATCTGATTCCTGGAAAGGGTATAGTAGTCTGGAAAGCCCGAGAACTACTGCCTTAAGTGGATGGGGTTTTTGCTTCAGTGGGACTGCTTGTATGCCTAACATTTCCAGGATTAGACCTTTATAAACATAAATATATATGTCAATTGAAATTAAACAATATTTGATTAATGATGTGGAAACCTCTCTTTCTGGAGATTGTATGGTATGTTGATCACTTGTATCTAAATGACTCTCATACACTCAAACATAGGGGCAACTTCTCTGCCATAGTTACACCACAAAGAAGGTGGCCCATGATCTCTCATGTTTATTGAAAAGTTGATACTACATTATTTGTCAGCAAGTTTTTCTGACAAATGGTTCAGTATGTTAGACTGCTTTTAAAAAAAAATCAGCTTTACTTTTCCTCATCTGAGACACTGCGAATGGGACTGCCAAGTGAGTTAGTTTATTTTCTCTCAGATGTTGCGAGTTAGGATATCGGATACTTCAAATGGAATTCTCTTGGCGTGGCTGGTTCCTGGTAGACCGGATACAATAGATAATGATTAGACAGTTGTCAGCAGAACAACTCTAGATTACAAAACAAACAATAATCGTCTCTTAGGTTTGGTTTTTAGTCTCAGCTGTTTTTTAATTTGGCCTTGTCTGATACAACAGACAGGCTCTTGCTTCATTTGCCTGGTTGTCTGACATTGGTCTGGCGTGCTGCTTATATGCCTCCTTTTCTGGTATGGCTCCCATATCTTCATGTCAGGGAAGTATGGTCTCTGGCTTTTCAGTAGCTGGCAAGCCAATTACTTGTTCCCTTCTTCTGTACATCCCTTTTGACTCAGTTGTATCCTTTTGGATGAGGTTAGGTGGCTGGCTCTCTCTGAGGCCTGGTCTACACTAGAAGGTTATGTCAAATTTAGCAGCGTTAATTCAAATTAACCCTGCACCAGTCCACACAACGAAGCTATTTATTTCGACATAGAGGTCTCTTTAAATCGATTTCTGTACTCCTCCCCGACGAGGGGAGTAGCGCTAAATTCGACATGGCCATGTCGAATTAGGGTTAGTGTGGACGGAATTCGACGCTAATAGCCCCGGGAGCTATCCTACAGTGCACCACTCAGTTGACCCTCTGGACAGCAGTCCAAGCTCGGATGCTCTGACCAGCCACACAGGAAAAGCCCCGGGAAAATTTGAATTCCTTTTCCTGTCTGGCCAGTTTGAATGTCATTTCCTGTTTGGACATCGTGGCGAGCTCAGCAGCACTGGCAACGATGCAGAGCTCTGCAGCAGAGGTGACCATGCAATAGCAGAATAGAAAGAGGGCCACAGCATGGACTGATCGGGAAGTCTTGGATCTGATCGCTGTGTGGGGCAATGAGTCCGTGCTTTCGGAGCTGCGATTGAAAAGATGGAATGCGAAGATCTACGAGAAGATCTCAAAAGCCATGACGGAGAGAGGATACAGCCGGGATGCAACGCAGTGCCGCGTGAAAATCAAGGAGATGATTATAATTTTACTACTTCTTTTGGTGTGATGGGGCATGCCCTGCTCCTGTCATCTTTGCTGTCATACATTGTTCATTGATCTTCCTTTTGGAGATATCATCCTGTACTTTATTTACAGTGCTTCGTCTCACCACCTTTTACATACTCATGCAGCCATACTATTTACACAGACATTCGGCATAACTACCTTTTCTACCCAGGTGGTGGAGGTGAGAAAAGGTCTCTCCACACAGAGAACTCCCTTTATCAGGCCCTGCTAGCCTTTCTCTTTCTTTTGATTCTCCTCCACTGTGCACTTCCTTCTGGTGCTCTTTTATCCAGTCTCCTTGTTAATAACTAATTAGCTCATAATTTACCTGGCCCCAATCTGATCTGGTAATCAGGCACTTCCTTAATCAGGCTGTCTGGGGGGACTAATTGTTTAAACAGTGACCAGAGTGCTAGTTCAGTTGCTCATTTCCAGCACTCTGTTGCAATTGGGTATAAAACCTCTTACAACCCCTATCTTAATAAATCAAATTCTGTCCAAATGATACACCTCAAAGTTAGCTGTCTCCATTGCTTGTATGATAACATTTCTTTTTGAATTTCCAAAGTGGTGTATGTTAAATAGAAGCTAGAAAGACATCAATTAAAGACTTTCTTCCTCAATTGGTGCAAACATTACACATCATTACTTGTATTTCTCTCTCCTCTTTTCCTGCTTCTTCCATTCTGAGTGTTGTGAGTTTTTTGTGGACTTTCTTTTTCTCAATGTTTCCTTTCTTGTTACAGTTGCTTATTTTGTCTACTTACATTTTCCTGAAGATTTGAATTGTTTCTTGAGGGATCCTCCATGCTCTTTTCCTTTACTTTTAAGCTCACAAGTAGTGGTGCAGGCACCTACCAGTCTTGCAGACGCTGCAGAAAGATTTCTGCCTCATAATTCTTCCAGAATTTTTCTGGAAGCAAGGAGGAGTGTGGCGATTGTTACACCCCTTCAAGGAGTGTAATATACTGTCCCCGAGTATGCAAGGCTTGCTCTATACATCCATTTCTTGTGGGAGACCTCTCGGTGCTCTCCTTCTGCATTTGTATAAAGGCTAGTCACAATCCAACCTATAGAGTTTTATGAGAAGAGATTTCCTTATTCTTTTCCAATGAGTATGGTTTGTATTGGTTTGGGGTAAGAAAATTAAATAATGACATAAAACACACGTAAGTTTAAAGAACATTATGGTTGCAAAGACATCTCAAAAGTTAAGAATTAAGCTTGTCTGTGCAGCCTTAATTTTGCCTCTTTTGTGTTTGTGCATTTTGATAGTATTGGCCATCATTGTATAAAAAGTTTTTTTGTGGCAGAATGATGTAAAGAGCTTCGCAGTCCTGAGTTTCCAGTCCAGTGCCTTGACCAAAAGAAAACATTCTTATTTCTTTTAAAGAATTTTGCTTATTTACCATCTTCTGCACTGAATGAAACAGATGTCCTTTTAAAAAGTACTGTGTGATCATGTCACTCAAAGTTGCATCCAATTTTATTATAATGAATACTCACACAAAGCAGAAAAAATCTGATGTTTAATAACTTTTTACTGCTTGACTTTGCAGCCTTAATGTTCTGTGGGCTGGAATTTAACCTAAGGGTAGAGGAAAGTGTATCTCTGCACGTATTTGGGATTTGCTCCTGTTATTAGCTGCTAGTGTTAACTATTAAAATGTTGGCTGTATCTCTAATGCAATGCTAGTTTGAGTTGTTATTGTTTGTTTTGTAATCTATAATTACTGCTTGCTTTTTGATTTCTAATTAAAAAAATTATTATAGAGATGCATATTTTTCCTTTTTGTGTTTGCAGACAAAATATATCCGCATCATTGCTAATGTGGATGAGTTTAGTACATTTCTGAAGATCAAAATATACTTTTCTTCCTAATTGTGGGAAAGCATATGTAGAATAGCATTATTCATTTGCATGAACTTTGAAGGGAAATCTCAGTATGAAGAGGTATATTCCCAAACATAAGCATGATGACTACAATAACATGCCCTGAGGCACATGTTACTAAAGAAAATAAGATGCAAGGAAGCAGGTCTGGGAGTTTTAAATCCCAAGAGATGAAACTGTTGTACAGAGTAATGCAAATAACCGTTAAAGCTTTGAACTTGACCTGATAGGGCAAAGTAATGTCATTGTGGCACGTATGTCTCTGTATTATGCAAAATTGGGGGAGGAGGGGAGGAGGAAAAAAGGATTTTTCTACAAAAGAGACTAAGCACGCAATCTGATGTAAATGCTAAGTCCCAAAAGGTGCAGGGGAAGGCTTACTTTATGTCCTAAGGTCACCGGCTGTTAATAACAACTTAACCAGATGGTTTATAGGGTGAACTTGTCTCACCAATATAAATTCCTGGCCTTTCAACAGTTAGAAAACAAAATGCAGTCTGTTTGCTAATTATACACACGCAATATACAAAAGCACAAAAAAATAGATTTCATACTTCAGGACCTTACTCTCTAAGTTTGTATTTTTGTGTATGCTTATTCTACATTGTTTAATGTAGAAGGCCACACTGTTTTGAAACCTAACTGATTTGATAGCAATCCTACATAGTATATAAATTAGAACAATCTGGAAATGAAAGTCTCTTAACATGAGGTTTTTAATATTATAGCATTCATTTGCTAATGTCCACTTTACTCTAGTTAAGGGTGCAAAATAGTTTTTCTCTTCCTTGTAAGTTTACAAACAAACAAAAAAATCTTTTCAGCCAGAGATGCCAACTTTCTGGTTTCCCCAGGGCTGATCATCCCATGCTCCGCCTCAGGCCCCACCTCACCTCTTCCCACGCCTGAACCACCCCACCTCTTCTCGCCCTGTCCTGTCCTCTCCCCAAGTGTGCCCCGCCCTCACTCAGCCTCTTCCTGCCCCTGGTCCTCCCCCCAGTGCCTCCGCACACCACTGAACAGCTGATCATTAGCCGGCGGGAGGTGCAGGAACTGATCAGCGGGGCCACTGGTTGGTGCTGAGCACCCATTGTTTTTTTCCTATGGGAGCTCCAGCCCCGGAGCACCCACAGAGTCAGCACCTATATTTTCAGCTGAATTTGTCTAAATTGTCAAGTATCAGAGGGGTAGCCGTGTTAGTCTGAATCTGTAAAAAAGTAACAGAGGGTCCTGTGGCACCTTTAAGACTAACTTCTGTTAGTCTTAAAGGTGCCACAGGACCCTCTGTTACTTTTGTCTAAATTGGTTGTATTTGAAAGTTTGGGCAAAAATCCCTACACAATTTTTATATTTAGAGTACATAGAGGTGCTAGGTAGGTGAAAGAGTATGTCCAATAGAATATTTCTAACAAGTCTAAGAATTTCCACTTCTGTGAAGATTATCTGTACGTGCATAGATGCAACTACTGGGGAATAGACACTCCCTAACTTTTTTCTATCCTTTTGATATCCCCTCTCATAGTGACCGCAGAACTATATTATGCATTCGAACATCCAGTCGATCAATTTTTTTAATATAATTACACCAATGTGCACTTACACTATGTTTGTGTTCTTCACAAGTGCAAACTTTTCAACACTTATTAGGCTCTAATCCGCCTTAGGCTTACCCTAGGCCTTCCTATCCCAGGCTGGATCTGCAGCACCCCGATTGTCACCTCAATAATTGTTCTTGTATTTGAATTTGAGATTTGATTCAAATTACCTGCTGTCAGGCATTATGCCTCAGAATGCACTGGGATCACCAGAGGCCAAGAGACTTGAAGTATTGGTTTTATTTAGTTTTATTTTAAAATATGCATCCATCTAACGTTCTGGGCATGTACAAGTTTTATAAAAACAATTACAATTCAAACCATCTAACTAAAATAATAGACGCATCCTGATACCGACAACTCCAATTTGTGTACGCTGCTTCATTGATGACCGTCATTTCTTCATTTGAGGAAACAAAAATGGTAGAACAAACTATCCTTGCAGTGTGACTTGGAGGTCATGGATTTGGGCTCTGCAGAAGGTAGCAGTTTCCATAGTCAAGGAGCTCTAACGGAGAATGTCTAGCCCCCAGCCTTCTGTGATTAAATCTGAGACCGTGCCCAGATACGAAAATCAAGGCAAAAGCGGTGTGGGTTCAATTGTGTGAGCTCAGTCGAGCTAGCTTAACATGATTGAAAAACCTTCTTAAAAAGCATTGAATGGGCTTTTCAGTTATGTTAAACTAATGAGATTGAGCTAGCACAATTGAAATTGAAATCCATATTTGTTGTCTGTCAAAACAGGGCCTGAACTGGATCTCATCTTTCATGGTATCACATGGAAGAGAGGTGGTCTCTGAGGTAACCCTGATCCAACCCATTTAAGGTATTGCATAGTTTAAAACCAATACCTTAAAATAACTTGGAAATTTATTGAGAGTTGTGTGCATCCTGGAGCAATTTGATTCTTGTCATAAGCACTCTTTCCAATCAGGATGCTGCATTTTGTACCAGCTGAATTTCCAAGTGGCTGTACTATGCAGAGCATATTACAGTAGCCTAATCTGAAGATGACTAAAGCATGGATCACAGTGGCAAGGTCAGCCCCTGAAAGAAAAGGGTTCAATCTTCTAGTCAAGTGTAAATGAAAAAGGAGTTACCTGAGTCTCCAGACCAGGGATTCTCAAATTTCATTGCACCATGACCCCCTTCTGACACAACAAAAATTATGACATGACCCTAGGAGTGGGGACTGAAGCCTGAGCCTGTCTGAACCCCACTGTCCCGGTAGGGGGGCCAAAGCCCTGAGCCCCACAGCCCTGGGGTGGGGCAAAGCCAAAGCCCAAGGACTTCAGTCCCAGGTGGGGGGGCCTGTAACCTGAGCCCCACCACCCAAGTCTGAAGCCCTTGGGCTTTGGCCCCGGGTATTGGGGCTTGGGCTTCAGCCCTGGGTTCCAGCAAGTCTAACGCCAGCCATGGCGACCCCATTAAAATGGGGTTGCGACCCACTTTGAAGTCCCGACTCAGTTTGAGAACCGCTGCTCCAAACCCATCACCTGCCTGAGTACCAAGTCCCCATGAATGTGTTGGGTTCTCTTCCAGAAAGGGAAAAGGGTCTCAAGGCCAGCCTCCATAACGGTGTTATCAAATTGCTCATCTATAAATATCTTCTAGGCATAACAGGGAGAATAAACGGTCTCTTCTTACTATAATTTATCTTTATTTAGATCCAGTATATCCAGTTAATAACCCTGCTGGCTGCTATGCCAATGGTCAGATCCAAGCACATGGAGATCGATGGAGAGAAGATGACTGCACTTTCTGCCAGTGTATCAATGGAGACCCTCACTGTGTGGCAACAGCCTGTGGACAGAGTTGCCTGAATCCTGTTAAGGTACCTGGGGAATGCTGCCCAGTGTGTGAAGGTAAGATATATTCATTTCAAATGCTGTCTCCCAGTAAGCCCTGTAAGGGCTTGTCTTTATTAGATAACTGTATCCTTTTGAGTCATAATTGTGATAAGGTGACCATTACTGACTTGTGTAGGTCAGGACAAATTCTACTAGACGCTCATGCTTAAGTCTACGTTTACGTCACGGAGGTCGTGGAAGTCACGGAATCTGTGATATCCAGAGACCTCCATGACATTCTCTGCTTCAGCCCTGGGGCTGCGGGACTCTGGAGCTTGCAGCCAGTGGGGCCCTGGCAGGGTTCCAGTGACAGGTGACAGAGGCCCCCTGCAAGGTTCCGGTGACAGCTGGGGCTGTCCCATTTTCTCCAGAGTACAGAAGTTAATGTTTCATATGAGGAAGTGGTGGCAGAGATGCATTTTTTGGCCCTGACCCTACAAAGGCTCAAGCAGATGCTTAACATTATGTTGAGGCTACTCACAGGCTAGCATTTTCAAAGGAGTCTAAGACTGCTGGGCACCCAGTCCACATTGTGCAAGTCTTTTGGAGGTTGAGGAATTCGTATCTTCTTGGCAATATTTATAGTGTGTTAGTGTGTATGCTGAGGTTGTTAAAGGATATGACAGCATTCAGCTGAGTTGGGCTCACTCAAAACTAGAATGTTTGGGATGGCGAGAAAAAGTTCACAGAATTTTGAAGATAATTTCATGCTGCTGTATTTCAAAACAGATTGGCAATTTACTTTCCAAAAATTTAGTAGAATATTTGTCAAATATATTTTTATTGAGATTTTTGAAAAACCTGAAGTTTTTAATCTTAACATTTGATTAAGGCGACTAGTTAATATTGACAGTGGGAAAGATAAACAAGTACAAATAAAATAATGAACATATAACAAAAATGGAAAAAGAAAAAAGCTTAGGTTAAAAATAATAAAATGTTAAGAAAATCAAAATGCTTTAAAATATCAATTTTTGGAAATATTGCCAAAAATTGGATGAAAACTTTCCAACAAAATAATTTGACCAGCATTACATAAAACCTCCATCAATTATCTATACATTAATTTTCCAAAAAGGAAAGACTAATGTATATAAATTGTGCTTTTTGTTTTTTTATTATTTAATTGCTATGTATGAAATATTTTTTAAACTAAATGTGTGAATAAAATGTGTGAATTTAAATGATGTTCCTCGCTTTAAGCTGCCTCTGGTTTGCTTATGTTACCCTAGGCACTTAAATATTTGAGTTCACTGAGGGGTAGATACAAATCTCATTAAAGTCAATGGGAGTTTTTCCAATGACTTCAATCAATTATGAATCAGGCCCTGAATAAGAGAGAGCTATAAAAACTTTGATCTTTGAAAGTTTCCAGAACATATTCTGTATTTATGAGTTGGAGCCAATGTTTCCAACAACTGTCTGGACTCCAATAAGGATGCATTGTGCAAGCCTCAAGGATTCAGTTGCATACTAATCTTCTGAAACCAGTAAAGGAATACAATAAGCATGATAGTGGTATTTACTGTAATTGGTGCTTTTCTGTAATGAATGTGGAATTACTCCTCAGTGCAGGGCCCTGTGGAAAACTATCCCTACTCAGCCCGGCAGCATACTGGCCACAAGAGAGGTATCACACTAATTAAAGAAGAGCACAGATGCACCGTCTCATATTACTGGAATTGCTAGGTCCCTCTCCAATGTACCCTCTCCGTATGAAGAGGAAAGGAGGAGAAACTAAATATTCTCACCCTAAACACATCATGGAGCAGGATGGAAGCAGAGGAAACATTTGTATAAAATTTCAACATTAATCTTTCTCTGTTTTTATATGTTATAAAATTAAGAAAATATCTGAAATTGAAGGAAACAAAACAACGGAATTCAAAATCATGGACTGTTACCCTAAAAATAAGAGATTCCTCAAAGAAATTTTATTTATCTTCTGACTTCCTGGATCCATTTTTGATTAAACATTTATACTCAAGCCAGAATGTGAATGAGCTGGCTGCCTTACTTTCCATGGATTACATTTTTTTTTTTTTTTTTTACAGTCTCAGCTGCTAGCTTTCATTTCCTCATGGAAATATCCCTCTTTTACATAATTGGCTGAGTTTTTAAATTAGCTCCAGGCAGATACCTGCCCAGAACAGCATTTTATAATCAACAGGCACTGAAGCAAAAGGATAAACATCTGCTGACTTGCAAATCTAGAAAATGGGAGGTTTCTGTATTGTCAGTTTGTTTTAGATCACAGTTGCTCATCTTGAACAATAAGAAGCAGAAGTATGTTATTGGAGCATATGAATTTTATAAACAGATTATTAGATGTCCTGTTGGATAAGACTAGAAACTATGAGAATCAGTTTCCTATGGGATTTTTTTTTAAATTGGGGAATAACAGGATCCCTTCTCTTTTTAATTTAGAGTAAAAAAAGAGGAACTGGGTGGATAAAGGGGTCAATTATAGGATATTAGCACCTTACTTTGAATGATCTCTGCATAGTCCCCTTAGGATTGGCAACTCCTAGTTTTGAGCTCTGGAATCTTCTGAAGAGTATTGTCCATTGGGGGTTACTTGCCCCTCCCTCACTTTCCCCTGACAGAGGATTCCAAGGTTATAGAAGGAGCAGTGTCCCCAACTGCCCCTCGGGTCATTATTAACTGCCAAAGGTGTTCTGAGCTTGGATAATGCACAGTATCCTTGATTTTTTTTTTTTCCCCTCATCAGTTTTTGCTTTTCTCTTGCCCTCTCAGGGCTGTTTTTGTTTAGATTGTCAGTTAGTACAGATTTCTTTTAACAAAAGTAAAATTATCCCCATCAGGCTATCTTCTGGACCTATATTGAGTGAGAGGTGCCTCTCATTTTGCTGATGGGAAGGCTTCTCAAGCTCAGTTGAATAAATCTGGCAACATGTAAGTGCATCTCTGGCTTTGGAGCCTTTGCTTGGTTTAAATGGTCCCCAGTCTTAACTGGCTGCCCAAGTCTAGTGTCAAGGTCCCAGCACTACCAACACACAGTGGAGGTCAGAGCACCACTGACATAACACCAAGATCCCTAGATCCCTCCAGGTTGACTTAAGTTTGTGTGTAGGATCTGGCACCATAGACTAGTGAACCAGGGTGTGGTTAGGTGCCCACTATAAATTGCACTAATTCATCCACGTTCAACTGAATTTAGAGCCTACAGTCTAGTACTGTGGACTCTGGTGAACTTCTTGAGGAAGTGGCCCAATGTTCCTTATACACAGCATTAACATGCCCAACAGAGTCTGTATCATCTGAATTTGATGACAAGGTTTCAGCACTGTTGACTTGCTTGAAGTAATCCAGAACCAATATAAGTGACATTAAGTCACAGCATCCATTCAGGTTGACGAGACCTAGTGGTGCAGATCTAGTATAATTGACTTTTATGGGCCACTTGCTTGAAGTGGTTCGGCACACAGCATAAGAAGCACTAAGGTCCCTGGTTCCACCACTGCCAAAGATATATCACCAATGATTTTGGTGAACCACTAGTTGGAAGTCATTCTGTACCCAACTGAAATGGCAATAACCTCAGATCTGTTCTAAATTCATATACTTTGGTGCTAAAGATCCAGCTCTGTTAATTTGGGTAAACTGCTTGTTATAGGGGATAGGTACCCAGAATCAGCAATACCCAGGTCTCAGGGTTTGACCAAATCAGCTGGGTCCAATGTCAGTGCTGTTGACTCTGAAACTCCACTTACTAAATGGGTGCTGTAGCCTCAATAACTTTGTCAAGATTTGTCTGCAGACTGTATGGTACCAACAGTGCACCACCCTTCATTTTCTGGCCCCATTAACTCTATACTTAGCAGTCCATTGCTGAAGATCCAGCTCTGCAGGTTCAAGAGAATCATATACCAGACTTATAGCCTCACTGCATGAGAGGTCTGAGCACCTCTGAACCATTCTCTAGATTCGCTGAATCTAGTGCCCGGAACATTCATCCTCCTTAGGCATCTGCACCTGAAACAAATAGTTTGCCAAACGAAGTGTTCTCATATTGATTGTACTAAACTGACCTGAACATGAGCATGCAGATAGTGACCGTGCCTAATAGGAAAGCACTTAATTTGTAATTTGCAATTCTCAGCTGAGATTTAGGGCTTGTCTACATGGTGCATTAGTCTGGACCACTGCGTGTAAATTCTAGTCTGTACCATTTATCGTGTGTTAATTGACCTGTTTGAACCCCAGCATACACGTTTCCTAGTCTGCATGTAGTCCCATCTCTTTCAAACAGTACTATGTTAATGCACGCTTGGGAATTTTGAGTGCATACCAGTAGGGTCCATGCAGGCCAGTTAGTGTGTGACATGCTGGTGTAGACTAGAATTTACTGGAAAGACCTGAAGAAGAGCTCTGAATAAGCATGAAAGCTTGTCTCTCTGCTCTCTCACCAACAGAAGTTGGTCCAATAAAAGATATTAACTCACTTGCCCTGTCTCTCTAGTTAGATCTCATTTTGACATTATCTGTTATGCCAGGGTAGTCTCTGTAGGTAGGTCTCATTATTATCAAGGATAACATCCATTATGTCTAGTTCCATGTCAGGGTCAAACAAAATCCCATGTCATTGGCAGTTCCACTTTCTTGGATTGAAATTAGGAGCTCTTCATATTCCCTCTGATTCACTTTGTTCAGGAGATCTATCTCCAGGTATGTGAGGATGGAACCAAGATGACGCCAGTAGCCCTAATCAGATCTTGGCAGTTCTGTATTCAAATATCATAGGTCTATTAACTTTGCTTTCCAGTTGACTGGATATTTGTCTTCACATTAGGTTAAAAGCACAAACCTGAGTCTGGGTTCTTACCCTGACTTCTGGGTATATTCTTTGCAAGTTTAGTGGCTGCTATTTTAAAGCAATAGCTTTTAACCAGTAAAACCTCTCCTGCTCTTACTGTTGCTGTAAGTACTGTTTGAATTCTGCCAGGCTGCATAGGTTGTGATTGCAGCTTTCATCCTCATATGTTGGGGGACAACAGTCCTCATTTATCTTGTAGTACCTTTAATTTATAGAAGTGTTAATCCATGTGCTGCTCGAATTGCTTCAGGTAGTTGCTTTGCCTTGCTGGCCACACCAATGGAAATTAGAATTTTTATTAACAATGCACTTTGTTTTACTGGGAATACCATAAAATGGACATACCGTATATACTCGTTTATTAGCCTGTTCGTTTATAAGCCGATCCCCCAAAATGGATAGGTAAAAATAGCAAAAACTGTGTGACCCTTTCATAAGCCGACCCTATATTTGATGGGTTGGAAAACTTTGGCTCCCGGCCTGTCAGGGTGAGCCGCTGGTGGGTCAGGACATTTTGTTTACTTGGAGCGTCTGCAGGCATGGAGCCCCTCAGCTCCCTGTGGCCGCAGTTCGCCGTTCCCAGCCAATGGGAACTGCAGGAAGTGCAGGTTTGTTTACCTGCCGCGTCTGCAGGTTCGGCCAATGGGGGCGGCGGGAAGCGGCGCGGGCCGAGGGATGTGCTGGCCGCCGCTTCCTGCTGTCCCCATTGGCCTGGAGCGGCGAACCGCGGCCAGTGGGAGCCGTGATTGGCCGAACCTGCAGACGTGGCAGGTAAACAAACCAGCCCGGCCCGCCAGGGTGCTTATCCTGGCAAGCCGCATGCCAAAGGTTGCCGATCCCTGTATTAGATATTCAATTCAATGATTCCATAGAGTTTAAAAACATCAAATTTTGGTGTAGACCCATTTATAAGCCGACCCCCGCTCTTTGATGCATCACTTTTTTACCAAAAATATTCGGCTTATGAATGAGTATATATGGTACTCATTTAGTTTCCCCAGGGTAATTCCCCCTGGAACATGTATCTCTTTTTTGTTTTGGGGTTGGAGCCTTGTTTCAAAAAGCTCTGGGGATCTCTAGTCTGTTATTGGTCAGATGATAATCTGTACCATAAACCTGTGAGGAGGTAATTCCTCATGGCCATAGCTACAGTCCAGATTGTCAGATACAGGCCAAATTGCCAATCCTCCATATGGAAAATGTGGTTTGGTTGACGTCCTTATCCCCATTTATAGTCTGTATCTCCCCAAGTCTTTTTTACAGGCTTGTTATAGCTCGCTGGGTATTCATTCTTCTGGAGATACCAGATGGTATTCAACTGATACAAAGTTAGTATCCACTACACACCTGCATATTACCTTTTTTTTTTTTTGAAGAATTTGCAAAGCTGAGAATTGAAGCTCTCTAGGTGCTTAGAGCAAATATTTGGTTTTCATGGAGGTCTGATCTGGAGTAAAATTGCACTTGCTCCTAATACTCTCTTTAGCTGCCAGCCAGAGCTGATGTTTATTATGGCACCTTTGCAGCCCTTGTTCACCTAGTGCTCCTTAGCCAACCTTCATGAGGTGTACTGTTTGCAAATCTCCTCCAAGTGGGAATATGCAGAGGCCACTTGAAGAGGAGAGAGGTTACTTACCAGCAACTGTTGTTCTTTGGGACTGCAGCCTCTGCAAATTCACACTCACTATTCACCTTTCCTACTTCTTCAGAGTCTCAGATCAAGAATCCAAAATTAGGGCTGGTTTGGACACACTGCCTTTAATTATCATCCCTCACTACTGCATCCTGGGGAAGTTTGGGGTTTTTTTTAAACATAAAGTCTTCACAACATACAAGATCTTTAAGCTTAAAAAGGGAAAAGCTACCATTTAAAAGTTTTATCACTGTGACTCACCAATAAATCCTGATCATGAACTGACTCTGTAGGTTTGTGTTGTCAGGAGTTTATTAAACCTTCCACAGAATTCCTGCGTTGTAGGTGCTCAGGTGCACTTGTTGTCTTGACTCTCATTAAAATTTTTTTAGTGCCTAAGAGGGCGCTCTTCTGGAGGTCATTGTGATACCTTGCACTCCTAACATATTTCTTGAGGTGCTCATTCAGATCCTTCGGGATCTCTCCGAATGCTCCAGAAATCACAGGGATCATCTTTATTCTAGTTTTCCATAATTGTTCCATTTTGTGGCATAGTTCTTCATACTTTGCTGTCTTCTCTTTTTTTTTTTTTTTTTTTTTTTTTTGTCTGCTGGTGTAGCAATATCAGTAAACATAGTCTTATTTGTCATCTTTTCTACAATAATTATGTCCGGCCTGCTTGCCTACACCATTCAGTCTGACAATTGCAAGATCCCATAAAATCATCACTTCTTCATTCTTTAGAGTGCTTTCCACAGGTGGTTGTAATACTGCATGGTTCATTTACATCTGCACTTGATGCAGAGCTCCAATGCAGACACTTGGCAACCTTTTTGTGTCTCTTCTGATATGCTCTGCCAGCCAGGCTCCTGCAAGTGCTTAACACATGCTTCCCTGTTTCTTCCTTTCTGGAACATATTCTGCAGTTCAGGGAGCAGTTCTGTAGGTCAGTTTTGTTTCAAGTGTAATTAAGCCTTAAGGATTGCTCTTATGTGTTCATAATGAGTCTCATTGTCTCTCTTTTGAGCTATTCTTCTACAAGCCATGAGTTTGTTAATCTTCTATCGCTAATGGGTCTGGTGTGTCTCCATCACTGTCTGTGCTTTGATTTCTGAGTAAAGCTTTCCAAGTCTTTTCTCTGGCAATTTGCTTTCTCCTTTCTTTTATGCTTTCTCGGGCTGAGATGCATGCTTGTCTGTCAATTGTTATTACAACCAGATGATCCTTTACTCTGGCTAATTCCATGTGTATTTTGATGTTAGTCTTCATTGTAAATTGCTTCCTCCACAAATAGCAGACCGTTTCATCCATCACATTGTCGAACATATATCATGTCCATGTTTTGATTGACATTAATTACTCTATGCATCTCCAGGAGCTTTCTTGTTTGGGTGTCAAATTTTATCTTCTCCTCTTGCTGCCACTTGATCACTCTGGCAGTTTACTGTACAACTGGTATCACCTGCATAGTAGTGGCTTGGATCAAATTCTTCAGGTTGTGTTTTTTTCCGGATAGTTCTTATTTGCCTGTAATATTCTTTTCTCACTTCTTTGACCCTCATGTTATCACTCTGACATTTCCCTGAGACCAAGGTATTTGAAGGTGCCATGCTGAGAGAGATCTTGGAGAGTAACTTTTATGCCATCTGATTGTATACACTTGACCCTCTTTACAGATGTTGGTGCATATTTAGCCATGCCACCCCATAGCTTTATATCTTCGCCAAATGTTTCTACACGTCATCAGTCTCTATAACTCCTTTTGTGGCTGTCTGTATAGTTTCAGTATAAATCCATTTATAACAAATGGTTAGCTGTTTTTTCTCTTTGCTGATATAAATTGTGGTTATCTCACAGAGCATCCATGTCCGCAACAGCATTACTACCACACACAGCACTGATAAGGAATCCCTTTAAACATTCTTCTCTTAATTTTGACCTCATCAATGAGCATCCCTTCCAGGTAGAGTTGAGTGTTCCAGTTAACCATAGGCTGCTATAGAAAGGAAATGATCTTTGCACGAACCTTGTGCATTTTCAGTGTCTTAAAGATCCACGAATGTAGGGATGCTATCATATGCTTTTTGGTAGCCTGTCTATACCATCTCTACATGTTTTTTTTATTTTGCATCTTCTGTGATCTTGCTATTCAGCCTGAAATGATTTTTTTTGTCCCTTTTGTGTTTACTGTGCAGCCTTTTTGCTCAGGAGGCAGTAGTGCTTTGCAAGCTAGTACTATTCGGATCTTCTTTGCCAGAAATGCTGTTAGAAGTTTTCACATGTTGATTAAACATGTGATTGGACTATAATTCATAGTATCACTGCAGCCTTTTGGTTTGAGGATGGTTCTCCTTGTCATCATCCGTCTTGGACATCTGTTCTTCAAATATCTGTTCTTCAAAGATTTATTAAATTGTTCAAGGAAACAATCATGGAGAGGAGTTAGGTATTTCAGCTGGAATCCACAAACCCCATCTGGTCCAGGTACTTTCCAATTTTTCATTCCTCTCAGTACCTCATGTATTTCTTTCTTGAATATTTCTGTGTATTCCTCTATTGTTTGATTTTTAAACTGTTCACTCATGTTTTTAATCCAGTTCACTGTATGATTATTTTGTACATCCCCATACCAGATTTCCTTCTAGTAGCGCAGAAACTCTTCCACGTTATTTATTGGCTTTCTGTTTTTTTACGTTTTGCTTTAATGTTGATCTCATGAAAGACTCTTAGGGTCTCTCAGGAAGAGTCTGTTCTCTTGATACTGATGGCTTCATGCTTAAAATCTTTCAAGCCTATGACTCAGTGGGATCAGCTTCTGTCTACATTGTTCCTTCACAACTCATCTCTTTCATTCAGCTGATATTTCATCACCAGGGCCATTCACTTCTGTTTTCTCGTCAAATGATTTTTCTCAAATTCATCCAATAGGCTCATATATCATAGTAAAAGTATTTTATTATTTTTATTGTCATTGAAGTACGTAGGAGCCTCAGTCATACAAACCTAAGTCAGTCATTGACAGCCAAACAAGGCAATCATCTTCTGTTGAGCCTGCCTTCCGTTGGGGAAACTTTGATATGCAGGAGTCTTCCTTGGTTCCTGGCCCCCAGCCATCTTCTTTCCTGCTGTGAGAGCTGAAAGTCTGCTGTCCCATCCGGACAGACACCAACTCAGCTGGGGTCTCCACATTTAGCTCCTCCCTCATAACCAAGCAACTGCTGCCCATTTACTCTTTCCTGGTCTATGTAGGATTTGTACAGTCAGTTGCATTGACCATACTCACATATAATTAGAACTTGATCCATGATGAGGAAATTGCTGATCTCACAGTGGAAGAATTTATTGGTTGGTTCTGTATAAGGAACTTATCTGTCTGGAAGCACCACCTAGGCACCTTACATTAGTAAAAACAGCCATTCGCAAAGAAATAAATTATGCATAATTAAAGATTTAATAACAGAACACCTGCTCCCTGTAGTTAATCAGTGTTAAGAATTAAAGACTTGACCAACAAATAAGTCTTTCACTATGATTAGAAACTTGCGCTTGGTTCTAATTAACTCTTAGAGGGACCAGATTCTAGGGGTCTGCATACTCCACTGAGAACATTCTGCCAGCTGTTTTGGTGTGTTTAACACCAGAAACAACTCCCCAATCAGTCTTTCTCTTCCTTTTCCTCCATTGGCTCACAGAACTGGCTTCCAGACTCAGTTTCTCTCCCCAAGCATCTGTATTCTTGCTTTATCTGGCTATTTGTTGTAGCCCGAACAGTTAGTTTGGTAAAATTATAGGCAACTTGTAATGGGAAATGTGTGCAAGAAAAAGTATTAGTTGTTAACTAGATTGATGAAACCTTTTAGAACTCAAGGTTCCTTGTGGGATTAGAGAAGCATACAAAGGTCAAGCTATTCCATTCAAAAATCTAAATGGATCAAATGTACAGGTTGGAAGACTTTTTGTTTCATTAAGACTTAGAACCCATTGTACTACATGTAAACTGTGGCATCTGTTTGATGTGTAAGATCTCCATATCAGAACTTTGCAGAGATTCTACTTGGAGTTCAATTGATACTTGTACAAAGTTAGGTTCTCTTGTTTGAGAATGGTACAAGTGTTCTACCTGGTCCTCGGTATACAAGGGGTTGACTCACGCTTCACTTTCCCATTCCCTTCTATTGGTGCTCATGCTAAAATGAAGGGATGGAAGAATGCCCCTGCGAAATTGGAGCTGCATAGCCAGGCTTTAAGAACTGATTCAGTCCTTCACGCTGAGGGTGGTTTTTATTGTTCTTTTTTTCCTTGTTTTGATTTATGATTACCGGTATATAGACCTTTCTGATTTATGATTACTGGTATATAGACTTGTGCTGTGCTTTCTGTTTCTGCTGTATCATCTCACCAGCTGACATGTTGATTCTCAGGCCAGAGAGGTTGTAGAGATCAGTGCTTCATTCTCTTTTAAAGATCTGCCATTCTCTTGAGGGTTATTGCTGCTTACTAGTATTTTCTAGTGCTATTTACTGCTACTGCCCACTCTAGTGGTGGTCTTCAGAGGCAATGTAATGAAGTATGCTTATTTATCAGTAGCTGGAGTTCTCTGAATATATTGCCTCTTCAGATCTACCTTACCCCTCCCTTCTTCTGCAGAGAATATTGGAATTGGGTCTCAATGCAGCAGAATGGAATAGGGATATGGTTATGAGGTGTGGTATTTTATACTCCTTGCTTTGTAATGTTCTGGTGGAGTGGCTGACAAATCTACTGCTTAAGTGCTTTTAATACTACTAATGAGTCTGTGGCTCATGAGGTACGGCCCACAATTTCCTCAAATGGAGAATTACAGAAGCAATAAAATTTTTCAAGTGCACTTGTGCCAGAGATGCGCACACGGAATAAATTTTACTTCCATTCCATAATGTGGTTTGAGCATTGGCCTGCTAAACCCAAGGTTGTGAGTTCAATCCTTGAGGGGGGCCATTTAGGAATCTGGGGCAAAAATCTGTCTGGGGATTGGTCCTGCTTTGAGCAGGGGGTTGGACTAGATGACCTCCTGAGGTCCCTTCCAACCCTGACATTCTACGATATGATTTAATGAATGCAATGTCTTTTGCATATGCAGCCCAAAATGCCACTAATCATTTTTGCTGTCATATTACATTGCAAACTTATGATTAAGCTATGGGCAAGGAGTTCAAAAGTGTTTTATTGAATTGCAGTTCAAAAATATTGTCATTGCATCATTTGACCCCAGGAGATTACACCACAGTGAAAATAAATGTTCTTTTTCAATTGCACTTAGAATTACCATGTATAGTAATTCTGACATGAGCAAGCTGTGTTACTGTAGTCATCCCAAATGAGTACACTACATATGATTTCTTCTTTTTACTATATAGTAATTTATCTGCTACTTAAGAAAAATGTTCTGTTCCTTCTAGTATAGATTCCTTACTTCACTTTTTTTGAAAGAGATAAATTTCAGCAAATAGTGATTTTCATATTCTGTTAGTCCTCTATTCTTCCACTGTGAAGGGGGGACACTAATTCCTGTGGAGCAATTTCTGTCCTTAATTTTGTCAATCATGTTTCAGAACTGATGGACCAGTTCTCACTTATGTTATGTTCCACTGGAAAATAGGCATCAGATCTGTAAAAATAAGTGAGGGAATTAAGATGTATGGCATTATTTTAAAAGTATGTATTTTAATATAGTATCTTTAGTCCTATTTTTTCTGATCCAACTTCTATTTGCATGCTAGAGAAATCAGGAATGCTTTCCAGTAATCACTATTGGATTGGGAGAACCTATTTGTAGATTTCAGATGCTATCTGTTGGCAGAGGTAACATTTCAAAAACTAGCTATAGAGGTGAAAAACATTAAAGATTTTTTTGCTACTATGTTGCCCCTTTTGGATAGCAGAATGAGTTGTAGGAGATGAAACTAACTAACAAGTCCTGTTCAGTTCAATTATGTTAGATTCCTGCACACTTATACCTGATTCTTTGTAAAGATAAAGTTGAGATAACACCGACATTCTAAATTCATGTTTTAATTACTGGTATCTTTCATTCAAAAAATACTTTTAAAGAAATATTTTTGACAAGTTTCACTGGTGTATTTGGCTGTTGTGGAGTTATCCACCTATGGGGAAAAAGAAAAGCTTTTTCATTATTTATAAAGAAAAAAGTTTAGGTTATTTTTTTCATATTCTGATACTAAAGAAGGTTTTGTCTTAAACTCCAGACCTGAATGCAGACCAATGTATTTGCCTTAAGAAATATGGGTTTATAGGAATCAAGTTCCAGAGATTTGTAAACATCCAGAAGGAGTACAAGTAATATATTATTTTCTTTAACTCCCACTACGTTCTTCAACTGATGCCAGCCTTGATAACCCATTTGTCCTTTTCTCCCACAAACATGCCAGCACTTGATTCCATGTAGCATCTTGAGAATCAAATGCCCTTCTTTAACTGATCCTCAAAGCCATTACCCTCTTCTCAATCAAATCCCTCCTTAAAATTCATATTTTCTATGCTGCCTGCAAGAAGTTATCCAACTAAGGAAGTTATTCATTTTGTTATAATTAACGTTTTAAAATAAACCCTAAACCCATCTGTAGTGAGGCCGTATTGGCAAACCGGGAAGTGGGCGGGCTTAGCCGCCCACTACTAAAGGCCCCTCCCCCAGCCTAGCGGGAGGGACCACTGGACCCAGTACCAAATGATTACGTGGGACAACTAATAAAAAAACAGGGAGCGAGGTGACGGTCAGAGGTTCAAAATCAGGGAACCAGATGGGGACACCGAGCAGAGAACCCCGGACAGCGCCCACTGCTCCTCGAAGGTGGCAAGGGAGCCAGCGGACGCTGCCCAGTGGAACTCCGCACGGAGACGTGAGACCAAAGAGGTATGAAAGTAGGCCCCACAGTCGCAAAGCACCCCCTCGTCCAACATCTTCTCCCTGGTATTATAGATGGTGAGTTTGGCCAGGGCCAGGAAGAGGTTGACGAGGAGGTCTCGCGACTTAGTGGGGCCACGAACAGGGTGTGCATAAATAAACAAGTGCGGGGAAAAGTGTAGCCAGAACCTCAACAAGAGGTTCTGGAGAAGCCGGAAAAGAGGCTGCAGCCTGGCGCACTCAAGGTAAGCGTGCGCCAGGGTCTCCCTAATGCCACAAAATGGGCAGGCCTCAGGAATAGGGGTGAACCGCGCCAAGTACACGCCCGTGCTCACGGCCCCATGAAGGAGCCGCCAACCAATGTCCCCGGCGGGCCTTGGAACTAAGGTAGAATAAAGGCTGGCCCACCGGGGCTCCTCACCCTCCACAGGTAACAGATAGTCCCTCCACTTGGTGTCGGGGCGGGACACGAGGGTGAGGTGATGCAACGTGTGAAGCACGAGCGTGTACAGATAGTCCCTAGGCGCGGTTCGAAACTGAACCGGCTGCAAAGCGCGCAGCCGGCTCGGGTTATGGGAGCGGGGGAGCCGGGGGGGCTCATGGAACAGGGGCCCGAGAAAAAGGTCCGGAGGGCCCGGGGTGAGGGGTGGGCGGGGAACACCCTCCCGCAGGGCCCGCCACAAAAAGCCGAGAGCAGGAGGTGACAATGCAGCGCCCACCTCCTGGAGTACACGCAGAGGGGTCGCGAGGGTGGAGAGCCCCATGCGCCGACCAAGCGTGCGGGGATCCACCCAGTCCCCTCTGGTGTAGTCCAGGAGGTCTCCGACCCTGGTGGTTTCCGCCAGGACCAACCTCCGGCTCACCGAGGGCGACTCCGCCACCTGCACACGAAGATCGGGATTGTGCAGCAGGGGCTCCGCGAGGAGATCTGCGCCCTCGGTGGCCACAATGGACCTGGTCGCCGAGAAAAGCTTCCAGGTCCGGAGAAGGTCCTGGTAGAAGACCGGCAGCTCCGAGAGGTCTCGCAGAAGACCTCTCGGATGAAGAAAAAGGAGCTGCCGGTCGTATCGGAGCCCTCGGAGGCGGCGGAGGAAGGCGTGCGCTAACGTGCTCCATGCCGGACTACCTTCACCATAAAGGAGCCTCTGCAGGGCCTGGAGGCGGAAGACATGGACCTGGCTACGAAGGCAGACCAGGCCCTGTCCCCCCTCCTCCAGGGGAAGACTCAGAACCCCCGCAGAGACCCAGTGCAGTCCAGGCCAGAAGAACTCCAGGGCTATCCTCTGGAGCCTGGCCAGGAGTCCCGGGGTCGGGCTCAGGGTGTTGAGCCGGTGCCAGAGCATGGACAGGACGAGCTGGTTCAGCACCAGCGCCCTCCCCCGCAGGGAGAGACACCGGAGCAGTCCCGTCCATCTCCGCAGCCGCTCACGCACCCTGGCCTCCAAATCCAGCCAGTTCTCCGGCGGAGAGGGATGCGTGGCGGAAAGATAAACGCCCAGATAGAGCAGCGGGCCCGCGCTCCACCGAATGGCTTGAAGCGCGGATGGGAGGGAGCCCGCCTGCCAACCGTCCCCGACCACCAGGCCAGAGCTCTTGGCCCAGTTGACCCGGGCGGAGGAGGCGGTCGAATAAACGGCCTGGCAGGCCTCCACCCGCACCAGATCCTCAGGGTCCTGGACCACGAGGAGCACGTCGTCGGCGTATGCCGACAGGGTCAGCCGCAGCTCCGGCTCCCGGAGCACCAACCCTGCTAACCTCCGGCGGAGGAGGCAGAGGAAGGGCTCGATCGCCAGAGCGTACAGCTGGCCCGAGAGGGGGCACCCCTGCCGTACTCCCCGCCCAAAGCTGACCGGCTCGGTCAGGGTCCAGTTGAGCCTGACCAGACACTCTGCCTCAGCGTACAGCACCTGGAGAAAGCCCACAAACTGGGGCCCGAAGCCGAATGCCCGCAGAGTGCCCAGGAGGTACCCGTGGTCCATCCTGTCGAACGCCTTCTCCTGGTCCAGAGACAGGAGGGCGAACGACAGACCATCCCTACGTCCCAGCTCTAATAGGTCCCGGACCAAGTACAGGTTGTTAAAAATGCTCCAGCCCGGGACGGCGCAGGTCTGGTCGGGGTGGACCACGTCCGCCAGCACGGACCCCAGCCGCAGCGAGATGGCCTTCGCTACGACCTTATAGTCCGTGCTGAGGAGCGAGATGGGACGCCAGTTTCGTAAATCGCGGAGGTCCCCCTTCTTCGGCAACAGGGCGAGCACTGCTCGCCTGCACGAGAGAGGGAGGACCCCGCTTTGCAAGGACTCGGCCCAGACGGTGACGAGGTCTGGGCCGAGGACGTCCCAGAACACGCGGTAAAACTCCACGGTCAGCCCGTCCATGCCTGGAGATTTGTTAGTGGGCATGATCTGGAGGGCCGCCGAGAACTCAGCCAGAGAAAGAGGCAGCTCCAGCCGGTCTCGGCCGCCCGCGCTGACCGTCGGGAGCTCGGTCCAGAGCACCCTGCAGGCCTCGGCGTCGGTCGGATCTGGGGAGAAAAGAGCGGCGTAGAAGGCCCTGGCCCTGCCACGCATCTCCTCCGGATCCGTGAGGGGGGCGCCGTCCTCCGCCAGGAGGCAGGTGACATGCTGTTTGGCCCCCCTCCGTTTCTCCAGGGCGTAGAAGAAGCGGGAGCCGCGATCCATCTCCCGAAGGAGACGGATGCGGGATCGAACAAACGCGCCCCGGGCCCGGTGGTCTTCCAGGGCCCGGAGCTCCTCCCGCTACGCCGCGCGGAGGGGCGGATCCTCGGGGCCGGAGGCCAGACGCCTCTCCAGCTCCAAAACCTCCCACTCCAACTGCCCTAACAAAACATCCCGCCGCCGGCTGGCGCCCCGGGAGTAGTTCCGGCAGAAGAGCCGCGCGCGGACCTTCCCCACATCCCACCACCGCCGCGCCGAGGGAAAGGCGCGCCGCTGCCCCCGCCAGGCCAGCCAAAACTCCCGGAAGGATGCCACGAAGCCCACGTCCTCCAGCAAACTATTATTAAAATGCCAATAGGCCGGCCCCGGCCGCTCGGAACTGAGAGAGGCCGTCACGGTCACCAGGTGGTGATCTGAGAACGGGGCCGGCCGGACGCTGGAGGCATGGGCCCGCGCCAGATGAAAACGGGACAGATAAATGCGGTCCAACCGGGAGTGGCGCGACCGGTCGTCCTCCACCCGGACATAGGTGAAGGTGGTGTCGTCGTCTGGGTGGTGTTCGCGCCAGACGTCCACCAGGGAGTGATGGTCTACGATCTCCCTGAGGACGCCCGCGGCTGCCTGGGAAGACTCAGGCCCGGAGCGGTCCCGGTCCTCGAGGGTGGTGTTAAAGTCCCCGCCCAGGACCAGGCACTCGCGAGAATCCAGAGTGCCGAGGAAGGCCGCCGCCCGCTGATAGAAAGGCACGCGTTCCGAGCCCGTGGTCGGGGCATAAACGTTGACCAAGTTCAGAACCAGCCCCTCCACACGGGCCCGGACGTGCAGCAGGCGGCCTGGCACGACTTCGGCGACTCCCAGCACCTCAGGCCGCAGCCCCGGGGAGAACAGGGTGGCCACTCCAGCCGAATGGGCGCTGAGGTGGCTAAAATAAACCCCGTCTCCCCACTCCAGCCGCCAGCTAGCCTCGACGGCCGGAGCCGTGTGGGTCTCCTGCAGGAAAATCACAGACTACCCCCCCTCCCGAAGGAAGGAGAGCACCTGGCTCCTGCGGAAACCCACCCTACAGCCCCGGGCGTTCAACGACGCAAAGGTGGTAGCCGTCATGCGGAGGGCTGGGGCAGATCCTCACGGGCGGAGGGACCATCGGCCCCCAGCGGGCCCCGCAAGATCCCGGTCTCGACTCCGAAGGACAAAAGGGAGTCGCGGAATTTGCGGGCCCGCCGATAGGCCGCGATGTCCCGCCGACCGGACCCTCGCCCCTCCCCCAAAAGCGCCTTCACGGTCCGGAGGACGAGATGGAAGTCCCCCCAGCGCTGAAGGGCGAGCTGCACCTTACCCGTGGAACCTCGGGAATCCGAAAGAAAGAGGCGCAACTCATCCCGCAGCGCGGAGGGGGAGGCAGCGGCCAAGCCGCCGCCAGCCTCCGGCGGGGCCCCTGAAGGGTCCTCGCGGCCCACGGTAACAGATAAACAAGGGGCCGAGCTCCGGCGCTGCTGCGCTAGGCAGCCCGTCCCCATCCCCGGCAAAGGAGAGAGCGGCTGAGGGAACAACACAGCCCCAACAGTGGCAGGAAGGGGGGGCACGAAAACCGCCCCCCGAGGGTTGTCTGCAGGCAACGGAAATGCAACAACCCCGGGGGCGGCAGTAACACCAGAGGTGGCAGAAGGAGACACCTCGGGGACAGGATCTGGGGCAAGGGCGGGAGTAGGGGCGGGGCTCGAGGCGGGAACAGGGACTTGGGCAGGAGAGGGGACAGGATCAGGGACGGGAACGGGAACGGGCTCCCCATCTCCTGCTGCCAAGCCGCTAGACTGCGGCTCCCCTCGGCCAAGGTCAGCATCCGAGGGGACGGAGGCAGCAGGGACAGGGGAAGCCTCAGGGGCAGGAACGATGGAAGGGGCAGGATCAGGGGCAGGAACCGGCCGCTCAGCAACGGCCGTCGCCCCGAGGGGCTCGGCGGCCGTGCACGAGATGGTAGTCGCGGCCGGGCTGGCAGGTAGGGCTAAGGGTTCCCCCAGAACTAAATCGGGGGCAGCAGAGTGGGGCGAGGAACCGGGAGCAGGAGAAGGGGGCGGGACTAAGCCAGCACCCGGATCGGGGCCCGCTGGCGAAGGGTCGTCCTCCCCCTGGGTAACCGGGGTCAGACCCAGGGCCTCGATCTCATCAAAGATGGAGGCGAAAGCGGTCCCCTCGGCCCCGGCGACCTCCCCGCCAGTCACGGAGACAAAGGCCGCCCCGGCATCGGCGGCGGCGGCGGGGGGCACGGACGGAGCAAGGGCCGGGAGAACCGCTACAGAAGCCTCCTCAGGTGTGGGCTCAACAAAGGGGACAGAAGTTTCCCCAGCCGCTGCCACGGCATCCACGGTCTCCATGGCCGGCACCTCCTGCTGGGCACCGTCCGGGGGCGCGGAAACAGAACTAACAACGTCGGCCCCCCGCGGCATCTTTCGGGGGGCCTGCTCTCCCTCCTCATCAGAGGGGAGGGAGAGAGCCCGCGACCTGCGGGCGCCGCGCTTCCCCCGGACGGTCACCCAGCCCCCCGAGGTGGAAGAGGAGGTGGAGGGCCGGTCAGCAGGGGCAGGGCCAGAGGGCAAGGGCGATGGCTTCGGGGTTTGGGGCGGCAGGGTCGGAGGGACAGCAGGGGGGAGGGAAACCTCCCCCTGGGGCGGGCCCTTCCCCGCAGCCGGCGGAAGCTGCCCCGCCCTCTCCTCCACATGCCCCGCCGATCCAGGGTCGGCGACGGCAAGGCCCGCCCGCCCGGCCGTCTCCGCGGCCAGAGCGGGAACCGCGGCAGAAGGAGGAGGGGCGGCGGCAGCAGCAGTGTCTGAACCGCCAGGGTTGCCGGCGATGACAGGGCCGGCACCCTCCCGGGCCCCGGGGGTCTCGGACGCCCCTCCAGGCCGGGCTAGGGGACAGTCCCTCCGGACATGCCCCGGCGCCCGGCAGAGGAAGCACCGGGCCTCCCCCGTCGAATAGTGGACCCGATAATGGGCCCCCCGGTAGGGCACCAGGAAGGACCCCTCGAGCGCCACTCCGGCACCCGCCGCCGGTGGCAGCTGAAGCTGGACCTGCCGGCGGAAAGACAGGATGTGCCGGAGGGCAGGGTCCTTACAGCCCAATGAGAGAGAGCTCAGAATGGAAATGGGCTTCCCCAGGGTGGAGAGGGCCGGCAACAGGGCGGCGTTGGGGAGGTAGGGCGGAACGGAGGTCAAGAGCACCCGTACGCCCAGGTCCTCCAGGGGTTCCAAGGGCACAAACACGCCTCCCACCGCCAAGCCTCGTTCCACCGCCTCCTGCGCAGCGGCCACCGACGCCAGGAAGAACACGGCCTTCCCGTACATCTTGGAGGCCGCCACGATGGCCGTAGGCCCCACCACCCTCGCCAACGCCCGCACATAGGTCTCAATGTGGGGCGAGGCAGGCACCAAATGGCAACGGACGCCATGCCTCCTAGTCAGCGAGGGGAAGGGGCCGTGGTCACCAGGGACAGGTCCAAAGGCGGCGGTCGGGGCGGACGACGGGGCGGCGGCCACCTGGGCGTATGCTCTGGGGGCCGGAGGTGGAGCGCCACCAGAGCTGGTGGAAGGGACGGCAGGAGAGGGAGGGGCCGCGGCCGGTGTCGGGGCCGCAGCGGGGACCGTAGCCCCGCCCGCAGGAGGTCTAGCTCCACGGGCGGGGCCCTTGCCCTTCTTCCTCCCTTGGCCCTTCCTGCCGGTGGAGGGGGCAGCCGTAGCAGCGGCGGTATCCGGGACAGGGCCAGCCGAGAGGCCGGCCACTGGGGTGGGCGGGGACAACAGGGCAGGGGCAGGGACAGGAGCAGGGGCAGGGGCAGGGGCAGAGTCCCCCGCCATCACAACCAGCAGCCGCTCCTCCCCTCTAGGCAAAAAACAAAACGAGGGAAAGGCAACCACTCCCCCCTGCTAGGCTGCAGGCTGGGGAGGAGGGTGCCAATGGAGAGGGCACACAGGAGCGAAAAGAGAGGGGTGGGGCACAGGTGCCAAAAAAGAAAGCCGGCTCCCCCGGCTACACTGGGGCGGGGGGGGGACTACAACAACAGTAAAAGGGGGGGGTGAACAGTGCAAAAGGGGGGGGGCAACAAAACGGGGGCACAAGCGGGGGGGGGGGGGGGGAGGGGGGGGTGCACCGGAGCAGCGGCTCGGAAACAGAATGGAATGTCCAGCCAGCTGCAGCCCAAGGACAAGGAGGGGTAGGAGGAAAAAACTCCAGCCAGCCGCAGCCCAAGGACAGGGCCGGGAACACAGCCAGCAGGCTAGGAACCAAGGGGGGGGGGAAATGGGCACCAAAAAAAATAAACCGAAGGGGCTCAAAAGGAGGGGGGTAGGGTAGGGCCAACTAATACAAAGGGGGGCTACAGGGAGGGGACCCCACCAGCGAAACGTAGTTGGGGGGCAGGAGAAGTCCAGGGCGAGGGAAAAGGTGCACCCACAGCGCTCGCGAAGCGCAGGCTCTGCCGTTCACTGCTGCAAGTAAACAGTCCCGGACGATGGAAATGGCGGGGGGAGCAAACAGCCCCGCCGAGGGGCGAAAAGCAGGTCCAGATGGCACGCGGGGCGGTGGAGGGGTCGTCGGCAGCTGTCGGCGGTGGGGGTGGTGGCAAAGGGGGAGCAGATGGACGAAGGGGGGGCACCGCACCCCCCCCCCGCGTTCCCTTCAACAGTCCGCTACGGGGGACGGGACAGCAGGCTCCCAAGTCGACCTCGGAGTTTTCTGGCAAGCGACGGCTTCCACTCCGAGGAATCACGAGCGAGAGGCTCAGGTCCGTCCGCACTCCTAACGCGACCGGGGGCACCACCACCCCAGGAGTAAAGATGGCAAAGTCACTCGAAACACAGTCCTCAAACAACCCCCTCCACAATCTCTCGAACCAGGGACGCAGTCTCTTCGCTCTCCGCGACGGAGGCAGCGGCTCCCACACAGGAACAACAGCAGCAGCGAGCGGCAGTCAGCCGGCCGGGCAACCGGCCAGGTAGGCAAGCAAGCAGGCAGGTGGGCCCCCAGATGGTATCGGTGTTGGCGTTGGGGGGCCGATGCTTCTCCCTCCGGAGGCGAGGGCGAGGGGGGGGGCAGGCCGGCAAGGCCCCCCCCTCCGCACTCACTCACTCACTCACGCAGCAGCAGCGGCAGCGGCAGCAACAAGGAGAGCAGCAAGCAGCAGCTGGAGAGGGCCGGGAAAGACCAGAGGGAGAAGGGAGCACAGAGAGCTCCTGCAACCTGTAGTGAGGCGGCCTGGCCCCCGACGGCCCCTGAGGGAGAGGAGCCTGAATTGGCACCCAAGTGGGCGGAGCCACCGCCACCTGTTCCCGCCCCCCGGAAGTCAAGGGGCGGGACAGGAAGTATAAGAGCCAGGCCCCAGCTCTCAGTTAGAGCCCAGCGGCCGGAGAGGCCAGACGTGCCGGTGCGAGCTCCGGCTAGACCGAGCCTTTCCAGAGCCAGGTACTCCGACGCGGATTGGCCAAGCCTTCCCCAAGCACGGTACCCCGAGGAGGGGCCCGAGCGCCCCCCTGACTGGAGACCGGAGGAGCAACCCGACCCGGACGACCCTCTGCGAACTGAGGAACCCATGGTGTGGGACCCCGCTGCCGAGCCCAGCGGGGAGCAGGTACAAATGGAGGGGGAAATGGAAAGCAGCCCGGGGGTAGCTGACCCCAGTCTAGCTACAACAGAGAGCGAACCAATGTTGGTGTGTTGCGGTCAGGACCCCACCAACACAGCGGCAGACTGACTGCCGCTCTTAGGGCCCCGGGCTGGGACACAGTGGAGTGGGTGGGCCTGTGTCCCCCCTGCCACCCCACTTAACGGGTGGCAGCCTCCCCCTCCAGCCAGCGCTCTGGCACCGCAACTGAGCTATTGCTTGCTGCCCTGAACGAGTGCTTGTTGCCCCACCCTGACTGAGGGTCTGGGGCGTCCCGAGTTTGTCCGTGCTCAGCTCCTGATACCCAGACCTGAGCCCGAACCCCTGAACTATTATTTGTTGCCCCGCCCTGACTGAGGGCCTGGGCCTACTAACTCTGCCTGGGCTCAGCCTGCAGGAAGGTCCTGAGCCCCTGAACTATTGTTTGTTGCCCCGCCCTGACTGAGGGCCAGGGCCTACTAACTCTGCCTGGGCTCAGCCTGCAGGAAGGTCCTGAGCCCCTGGACTATTGTTTGTTGCCCCGCCCTGACTGAGGGCCGGGCCTTAACTCCTGACTTTACGGCTCAGCCTGAAGGAAGGTTCTGAGCCCCCTGGACTATTGGGGGTTGCCCTCCCCTGAATAAGGGCCTGGGACGTCCTGAGTTTGTCAGGACTCAGCTCCTGATCCACGGAGCTGAGCGCCCGAACTATTGTGTATTGCCCCGCCCTGAGCTAGCGCGGGGGCTTGACTGACTTTGTAATCCCCAGCTCCGGCAGTGAGGACCGGAGCCCGGGCCTGAGTTACTGCCGGACCCTGACGGAGAGCAGGAGCGCATTGCAGAGGCCGTGTACCGTTGGCCTAGTCCCTGCCAGAGGGGCGGAACCCTGAGACCGATCCAGGCCGTGTAGTGAGGCGGCCTGGCCCCCGACGGCCCCTGAGAGGGCCCGACCCCCGCACCGGACGTTTACACCATCCCTCTTCTGTATTCCTCCATGAACGCTAACAGTTGTTGATTAACTGTGTAATCTTACTTATGTTCTTCAGTCTTCCTTTTCTCTCAGAACTCTCTATGGTTTTGTGACCTTTCTCCGCTTTGTTGAGTCAAGTCTGAAATTGGTTTGTAAACTCTTTGGCGCATAGCTTGTGTATTTTCGTTTGTATTATGAGTTGCCTGGCACACTCTTAGGTGCAGTAAAATAATTGATAATATATTTAAAATTGAATACTGAAGTGCAGCTTTCCAAATATTCACACCTATGCCTATCTCAAAGGCTATACAAATATTGATGGAACAAATCTTTACTCGAGTAGCTGGATAGTGTTAATGTGTATGAGGTCAGCAGGTTGCTGGATAATTGACTCAGTTTTCTGGCTTTATTTCACCATCTCTGTTGTTGGAATTTCTTGTCTGGAATTCTTCAGTAAAGCCATGTGTGGCATCTTTGGCATTTTTGTTGTTTAACTTGGAGCTTGATATAGGGATTTCATGGACAAAACATAATATAGCTCTCCTAGGCCTATGTGGCTGAATCACTCTGATAGATTTCATGGCTTAGATGTGTTTCTTTGGCACATCAGAACTGAGGTGAATTGTCAATGATCTGACAACTGTTAGGATTTTTAGCAATGGCATAATCTCTGGAATTTCCCTCTTGAATCAAAGTTTTCAATAACTCCAGAATTTGACAGACACCGTGTAAGAATGTTGGTATTTAGGTTTTCAGAACAGAAAGTAGAAAAGTCCATTTGCTCTCCAGCAAGCATTGTAAAATTTGGGTCACAGTGTCCTTGGTTGGCTAATTCTCTTGGTGAGATGTTTGGAACAGGTAGACTTTTTGAATACAGGAAGCACAAAAAAAATCTTCTGAAGGAAACGGTCTCACTTACATTGGGAGAAGAATGGTCTAGATAACTGGTAATTTTCCATCTCTAATTTCTGTCATTTTGTGATTTGGTTTGTGGATATAATATTGTCTTTTGGCTGTGATAGGACATGTAGATATTGTATTATCCTGAGAAATTTCATTTTTACAAAAATGTACCTGCAGCTTTGACTGGGTTGCAATCACAGACTAAAATATTCCCAAACAGTTCTATTCGCCCCTCCTTCTCTATCGCTCTCTCACTCATATTAATTCTGGTCCTCACCAGGTCATAAAGGAGACTGTGGTATCCTTCATGATAAAGACAGGACTCCAGTATAGCAAAGGCAATGCAGATTATACATTTGATTTAGGGTATGGGAAGAGACATGGTAGTTCCCTGCATCTTTAACTTATAGACTGAGGAACAGGCAGTGCTGCATAGTGTGGCCACACAGTCTGCCTAAATCAATTGTTTGGGATTTTTTACTTAACTGTTTTGTTGTATTTGATAATAATGCATATGTGCCTTTTGACAGGTGCATTTTAATAAATTGAAAATAAAGTTTAAATAAATAAAAGTAATGGACACATAAGCTTACCACACGCATATTTATGTAACTACGCAACATTTGCTAAATGGTGCTGCGTAAAAGGGGAGCAGACTGGAAAAAGCTCTGTTCAACAAGAGCTACATTTCTTGAAAGAGGGTTTGGACTGAGGTCTATAGGTCTACGTGGCTATGTCCATAAGAAGTTGAATACTAGGGTGTGTTAATGGGAAAATACTGAAATTTCTGAAAACAAAAAAAATCCAATCACCCTGGAAACAGATTCTGAGGCTATAATCTGGCTTGATTAATTCTTGTTCAAACCAGTAAATAATTACATTCTTCCTAAGTTAAGCCTGCTTTTCTGATTGAAATATGTTCAGATCATTGGTAGTGTGAGCTTCTGGAAACTTCAGGAACTTGCCTTTCAGGTTCTTCATAAGGGCAGTATTCTTCAACCTGCCGGGTATAAGTTCATTGTTAAAGTGAAGGCACATTTTCATAGCAATCAGGAAATAATACTATCTTTAGCCTGGCCAAATTCAGAATTGCAGAATGAACTGGAGTTTCACTGTCTAGATCAGGGGTGGGCAAACTTTTTGGCACGAGGGCCACGTTGGGGTTGTGCAACTGTATGGAGGGTTAGGTAGGGAAGGCTGTGCCTCCCCAAACCGCCTGGCCACTGCCGCCCTCAGAACCTCCAACCCCCCTGCTCCTTGTCCCCTGACTGCCCCAACCCCTATCCAGACGCGCACCCACTGACAGCCTCCCCGGGACTCCCATCCCCATCCAACCGCCCTCTGCTCCTCATCCCCTGACCAACCCCTCCTGGGACCCGCCACCCCTAACTTCTCCCCTGGGATCCCACCCCCTTATCCAAACCCCTGCTCCCTGACTGTCCTCCTGACCCCTATCCACATCCTCGCCCCCTGACAGGTCCCCTGGGACTCCCACTCACGACCCTCCCTGTTCCCCTTTCCCTGACCGCCCCCCCAGAACCTCCGCCCCATCCAACCGCCCCCTCCTCCCTGACTACACCCCATGACTCTCCGCTCCCTTACCCAGCCCCTCCACCCCCTTACCAGCAGCAGGAGCTCGCAGCCGTGACACTGGGCCAAAGCTAGCAGCACTCCCCACGCTGCCCAGCGGGAGCGGCAGGCCAGAGTGCAGCCCATACGGCTGCGGGGGAGAGAGGACAGCAGGCCAGGGACTAGGCTCCTCGGCCGGGAGCTCATGGGCTGGGCAGGACGGTCCCGCGGGCCGGATGTGGCCCGCAGGCCGTACTTT
The DNA here is from genome assembly GCF_013100865.1 of Trachemys scripta elegans. NCBI lineage: Eukaryota > Metazoa > Chordata > Testudines > Emydidae > Trachemys > Trachemys scripta. The sequence goes on along the minus strand of NC_048300.1, from coordinate 63,797,182 downwards.
GCCCACATCTGGTCTAGATACTAAAACTACTAGTTTATTTATACAGTTCTGCTGATTTTAGAGAGAGAGTTTTTGATTTTTTTTCAGAGCAGCCTTGAAAGAATTGGCTGTCATCCATAATAATATGGATAGTGCATTCCACTAAAGAGGCTTAAGAAATGTAAGGACTTTCCCATCCAAGAAGGCATTAGGGTTCACTCCACAACAGTGTTGAAAACCTCATGAAGCTTGAAAATGAAGCCTCAGCTAATGATTTTATATAGAGCGGCAACCTGGAGTTCATATTTTTACTGTATACTATACTCTGGGTTTTACACCACTAACGTTTTAGGTTTTGGGTTGGTTTTGGTTTTGATTACACCATTGAACTTGAATTTATACCAGTGTGAGATCAGAATCAGTACCTTCATGCACAGTCGCCATCTGAGCTATTGTTCAGAAAGAGTTCTATATATCCTAGTACAGTTAAGCTATCCTTTGGTTAAAAGAGTGTACTTTATAGTCTCTGATACTACATTGGTGTTGAGGAATGCTGTAGAAAAGAGATTTTTGTTCTACCTGAAGAATGCTTTTCAACGAATTGTTCCTCACTAATGTGTAAAACCCACTTCTGAGTATGCTCCCCCACTGTTGCAGACGATGGATTATGTAGTGGCTTGTCCCACATAGATGGGTGGCTGTATACTGCATTAGCCAAATATTCCTGTTGCTTTACTTAAGGTAGTTCCAAGTAGAATGCATTATGTAATTTTGTCTTGAGGTTAAAAAGGCATGGATTACTGTGGTGAAATAGATGGGAAAAGGCAGGATGTACCACAAATGACTCCAGGGATTCCATACTGGTAAAGATTAGACATATACCTCCTATAGACTGTGCACCTATCCCTAAACATTTTCCCCATACCAGGTCAGCATTATTTCCATGTTACTCTTACTGAAACTAAGCTTATTAGCTCCTATGCATTTCCCTACATTGGTCAGACATTGGGAGAATACAGAAAATGCAGTATCTGAATTAGAAGAAAAGAGGTGTTTGGTAACATTGCTGACCAGAGTCTCATTACCAACCTTTGGTAACCTCCTCTTAGGCCTGGTCTATACTACCCGCCTGAATCGGCGGATAGAAATCGACCTCTCGGGGATCGATTTATCGCGTCCCGTCGGGACGCGACAATCGATCCCCGAATCGGCGCTCTAACTCCACCAGCGGAGGTGGTAGTAAGCGCCGCCGACAAAAAGCGGCAGAAGTCGATTTTGCCGCCGTCCTCACAATGGGGTAAGTCGGCTGTAATACGTCGAATTCAGCTACGCTATTCACGTAGCTGAATTTGCGTATCTTAAATCGACTCCCCGCTGTAGTGTAGATGTACCCCCAGAGAAGAAATAAAAGCACCGAAGAGAACTCTTGCAGGCAAGTCACAAAATATCATGGTGAATGGACTGAAGGCTGCTGATAAAAGCTAACAATCAGCAAGTACAGTTGACTTGTATCTGTCATCAAGAGATTGTCAACGTAACTAATCTGCTCTCCAACCTTAAACCCATATATGAAACCAGGTATTTGAGTTCCAGAAAACTAAGTTGTTCCAACATAAACTTACCAATAACCTTTTTTCAGAATTGCAAATGAGAGACTGTACGTTAATTTGAAAAGTTACTGTTACAAGAGGTTTTCATAAGCAGAGCCTTCACCACTTCCTTTTGAAGTGTGCCTGGCACGCATCCTGTCTTCATAAAGGGAAACTTGAACAATTGCCATCAATAATGGGCTCCAGAAACCCAGCAGAAGAGCAGTTGGGTTCAATTATCTTAGCACATCCAATACTTCATTAGGTAAAAATGGGCACAATTCAATCATGGAAGACTGGAAGAAGTTCTCTGTTGCTGTAAACTGATGCAGCCCTATTGAAGTCAATAGTGCTGTGCCAGTTTACACTAGCAGAGAATTTGGCCGTGTGAATTTATTTGGCCCTGTACCAGTTCAGTTAACAGCTAGTTTGTCCTAATTTCCTTTCTTCAAAGTGAATCAAGAGAATGCAAACACAATTCTGTAACAGAGTCAAGTTAAGTTGGGTTTGCCTGACTGCCACTTTGAGCTAATGCCTGTTCCCAGCTCATCCAGGAGAATATTTGAACCATACATCCCAGAGTATAAGGTACCCAGTGCCAGTGAAACCTTTGCCCAATTTCATGAAGAATCAGGAAGATTGTACTACTAAGGTGTAACCTTTCTTTAACTCTGACATTCAGGATGCATTGTGGGAGAGAGTTCTGAATGCATGTATTATCAAGTATCAGAGCGGTAGCCGTATTTGTCTGAATCTGTAAAAAGCAACAGAGGGTCCTGTGGCACCTTTAAGACTAACAGAGGTATTGGAGCATAAGCTTTCGCATAGCTGAAGTTGCGTATCTTGGATCGATTCCCCCTCTCCCCCCAGTGTAGACCAGCCCAGTTACTCTCTAGTCTTTTGCCTTAACACCTTCCAGTAATGATGATAGTGTGATCTGCCTTGTCAGAATATCCCATATCTATTGAATTGGCCATTACAAATAGGCTTAATCGGATTTGATTTCAGTTGATAAAGATCAATATTTGTTAGTATCACTCCAGTCAAAAAATTGTGAAAACAAATTCCTATTTGTATTAAGTTAAATTTGAACGGGAAGCTGCTTGAGTATTGGTGTAGCAGCTCAGGAACAAAGTACTTTGATTATGACATGTTGGTCTGAAGGAAGCTCTTTGTTTTCAGTAGCACAGAAGCAGGGGATAGCTTTTTTCAGGTGGTAACAATCAGAATAATGTTCTTTGGATAAATGAATAAAACTAGTTATTTGGATACCAAATTATTTTAAGTAATTAAAATTTGGCATCAAATCTGAAATAAATGATTTCTTCCAACCCTAGTTAGAGCATGCTTTGTAATATTTAGTGTACATAGTTTCTTAGTTCTGCTCTATTTATCTTTGTACATGCAGTGACGACCAAAAATAACCCCCCATAACCGCTTTTTTTAATACCTTGTAAAAACTTATAAATAGTTACTTGAAGTTGAATTAAACGAGATAATGATAATTTTTCATCATTTAACTAACTGTAAGGCTTGCTAATTCTGTATTAGGCATGTTGGCACCAGGAAGGAAATTCTGTTGCTTCAAATTTGGGGCTGGTATTTTCCATGTAATGAACTCAGGGATGGGGGGGGTGTAGAGGTCTGGAATGCTAACTATGAGGATGGAAAACATTTAGTCACTCTTGGAATTATATGAATGTTTTTCCAGGAAGCTTAAGTAAACACACACTGTGCTGCTTAGGAGGCAGCATTTAAAGTTTTTTGGACGGCAGACAACATTCAAACAAGTATGTAGAAGCTAATGCAAGATTTTTAAGCAGCACACCCTTTGGGGCAAATCTGGGCTATTTGTCAGATTAGGTGCTACATAACAAATTTGTATTTTAGTCTACTATTTACGTGTGTGTATGAAGTATATTGCAATAACCTTGGTAATAAATACTAAAATAGATTGAGTTTTCATCTGTCAGTCTCTTCAGTGCTGGTTTTCTTAAAGTAAAATTCATTAGGCCTCCTAGACTAGAGACATAGATCACATTAGAAAGGTGCAGAAGGAAGAGTTATTTTGCTTTACCAAACACAGGGACATTCTGTCTAACTCAGGCTAGAGGACTCTCTTCATAGCTACATTAAAATACTTAATTCTATTTCTCCATTCCTTAATAGATACTTTCTGCCCTCAAAAATAGAATTTATTTTATATTTCATTACTTACAAGTTTTAGGGTCCCGAGACGAAGTATAGATCTTTCTGTTGAATTATCTCTGTACATGGTTAACACTTTCTCAAGGAATCCCAAGGACATATATCTGGATTTCTCATCATTATAGAATTGTTCTTCACATAATTCTTTATCATTGTAAACATGTTAACTTCAAGGGTATATTTTATTTTATATATGCATTACTGAGTGCAGTAATATCTTCCATTGAAATTACTTCTCACAGTACAGCCTAAAGTTTGTTTGTAAATTGTCAACCATTGTTAAAAATACTGGAAACAGAAATATAGTGATGAACTCATCAAGGGAATCAGTGTAAAATTGCCTTTCTAGTTCCATACTGTGGCAGACTTGCAAAATAAAGAGATAAGTGCTTGAAATCTATTCAATATTTCAAACTTCTGACTACTATTTTGGTAAAAAATGGCAGCCTTTCCTTTATGAAAGATCTTATAATGCCTTGCTGTTAAAGAATATCTTTACAAAATATTGCTATATTGTATTGATAAAATCTGAGTTTGCGAGTTAGTCATAACTTACTCCTAATTACTTTGCATTACACTAACACAGACAATATTCCAAATTCACAGTACCTGATGCAACATTTCAGTTGTAGTAATATCATTTATTTCAGGTCTTGAAAACAACAACAAACTCCAGTTACAAACCTTAAAAGAGGGTATTCAGGCATTATCCGACACCTACCAAGTATAACCCAGGGAACAATTCTGTGGTATATTTTGATCTGCTGCTATTTGGTCAGAGTGCACTACAGAACTTTTAGTGCATGGTAGCAGAGTCCACATGGCCACATAGTGCATGGCAGGCAGGTGTGCTGTAGATTTACACCCCAGTTTACCAGGTGCTAAATCACCATATTGACAAACACTAAGGGTATAATTTACAGATTTACTTAATGTAAGAATGTCTATAAATGGAAGTAGCAAGATAAGGCCTGTGATACGAAATTAACAAGTCCAGAGGGTTTCTGCAGTGTATTTTTCAGTATATATGTTTTTTATAAAATAAAGAAATCTTGGGCTAGATGCTCCTTTCTGGTGTATGATGTAAAAGGCACCAAAGAAGGGCAAAGGGGCTGGAAAACTGGTTGCTGCTTTGAGCAGATCCATAACAACTGTTTTGAAATTTGCACCATTTTTGACTTCTGTTTATTTAAAAAAAAATGTATCAGTTGGAAGCCATCATTTGAATCGGATCTCGGGTTTCAGTGTGCCACCTTATTGGAAAAAGAAGGTGAGCCACTTGATGGGAGTAGTTGCTTAGCTTGATTCAAGATGCTCAAAACCCTTGAGATTTTCAAGCTGAGTTGGAAGAGTGTTGCAGCCTCCTTGCTAATAGCAGGTGAAAGTATGCACATGAGCTGTCGTTCAGTAGTAGTTATCCTTAAGGAAACGACAGTAGTTATCTGCTCACATGGAACATCTGTTTAGAACTGTAAGCAATTGAAAAATTATAAGGTAACTGCATAAGAAATATGTCTGTTGAATTACATGATTTGTTAGGAAAACTGTATAGTAGTTTATGCTGGAAGCCAAAAGAGGTGCTCTGTCAGTTGTAGATCTGTGGAACACTAACTTTGACAAGATTTTTCATTCCCTTGCCTCAAACTATCAGAGCAGCCAGGAGAAACAATAAACCACCAAGAGATTTATAGTGGGGGGCAAGGGAGACTACTGTATGTGTTTGGGTGAGGGAAGCAATCAATAGGGCTTGTCAGCAGCAATATGTAAATGATCAGAAATTGCAGTCATTTGCCACGAATTTCACTTCCCTGAGTAGACAGAAGTTTTGCTTCTCTGTCTTGAAACTTCCCTAAATTGTATCTAATGAACTTTTGGTGCAGCCTCATTCTGGTAGTATATGCAGCATTGCAATAATGGACGGAAGAATCCCATTCACTGTTACAGACTAGGGACCGAATGGCTAGGAAGGAGTTCTGCAGAAAAGGACCTAGGCGTTACAGTGGACGAGAAGCTGAATATGAGTCAACAGTGTGCCCTTGTTGCCAAGAAGGCTAATGGCATTTTGGGCTGTATAAGTAGGGGCATTGCCAGCAGATCGAGGGACATGATCGTTCCCCTCTGTTCGACGTTGGTGAGGCCTCATCTGGAGTACTGTGTCCAGTTTTGGGCCCCACATTACAAGAAGGATGTGGAAAAATTGGAAAGAGTCCAGCAGAGGGCAACAAAAAATGATTAGGGGGCTGTAGCACATGACTTATGAGGAAAGGCTGAGGGAACGGGGATTGTTTAGTCTGCAGAAGAGAAGAATGAGGGGGAATTTGATAGCTGCTTTCAACTACCTGAAAGGGGGTTCCAAAGAAGATGGATCTAGACAGTTCTCAGTGGTACCAGATGACAGAACAAGGAGTAATGGTCTCAAATTGCAGTGGGGGAGATTTAGATTGTATATTAGGAAAAACTTTTTCACTAGGAGGGTGGTGAAGCACTGGAATGGGTTACCTAGGGAGGTGGTGGAATCTCCTTCCTTAGAGGTTTTTAAGGTCAGGCTTGACAAAGCCCTGTCTGGGATGATTTAGTTGGGAATTGGTCCTGCTTTGAGCAGGGGTTGGACTAGATGACCTCCTGAAGTCCCTTCCAACCCTGATATTCTAGGATTCTATAAATGCATATGATTTCATTGGCTCCCTCTTCTTTTGGCGTGGATTCGTTTACCAGTCTAAGTTACAGTTATGAACAGTTAAGAGCACTTGAGGGAGAAAGGGTTTGCCTTTGCATTTTATCATCAGCCTTTGAGGAGGTCTTCTATGCTTTAAATGTAAGATTAACTGAAGAACTGCATAAACTGTGGTCCAGAGTAGTGGAAGTAAAGTTAAACATTTAGTGAATTGTTTGTTTTGAAGAATGTATCTGTTAGGAATGGAAATTAATAGAACTATGATGTGCTTTTACAGAGGGTGAACGATCTTCAATAAGCTTTGTCTTTTCTTTGTTACCCTCACTTAGTTTCTGTGCTTCCCCTGCACTGTGTGTGTATAAACGCACAGGCCTTAAAAACTCATCTCCTTTTCATTTTGTTTTCATAATGAGAAGTGGGTGTTTCAGTCTCACTCAAATTTTGCTGAAAGCGGTCTTTCATTTTCATCTGAACCCACTCTAACCTTCTGCTTTATTTGTTTCCCAGACCTCATGATTCAGCAGGGTACACAATTATACCTGGATAGAAAAAAGTCATTCTGTTGTATGATTTATATATTTTTTTTGCATTCAATTTCCTTGGTTTTATTGAAGTGGGAAAAATCTGCCTCTTTAATAATGTTATCATGTAATTGGCCAATGTAGGCGATGAGGCTCATATCTTAAGTAAATAAATTAATTTCGCAGGTTTGTTGCTGCTGTTTGATAAGAGACCGTTTTCTGGGCAGGGCAGCAGCACTTTGGTATTTTATGAAAGTATCTTTCCCTAAGAGAATTTTTTTTTTTTTTTTTCTGCACTGGTGGTTTGCCCTTGTTACAGCTATTTGTTGTCAGCTATCGATGTGGCTGCACTGTTGCAAACCCCTAGTGTACCCAAGCCCATAGAAAGGAAAAAACAATATAAGACATGATATGCATCCCACCCTAGTTTCAAGCTGAGGTGAGCTGGATCAGCGCAGATCATGGCTTAGAGGGTTTGACTGTACGTTAGGGTTTGACACTGGTGCCTTTACCTTGGTTGTTGACCATCCATGGCTGAAATCTCCATTGTAGACAATGCCTTAGACTGTGTAGAACTTGCAGAAAAACTTGCAAACTGACTTTAAAAAAAAATAAAATTGCAAACTCTTGACTTTCTTCTTCCCGCTCTTATCTTCTGTTGTGAATTTTGCTATGTGTTTCAAGAAAATATTTACAGCATCCTTCAGCCTGAGAGAAGCAGCCACTGTCCTTACTGAGTTGCTAGTCTTGATGAGCAGGGAGACTCTGTAGTGATTTCACATGGGATGAGGGATGGAGGAGGACTTAATTAGGTGCTGCATAAATCTTAGGACATACCCACTGAGTGTTCACAAAGTATTTTTTTCCAATTATTTTATTTTTATTTTTTGTGAATGCACTCTAACAACAACAAAAAATTCTTCATGAAAGGGTAGCCAGATGCCTGGTTTGGAGCTTTTTTCCTAAACTCTCTTTCAGTTATTGTACAAAAAGTGACCTGTTTTTTTAAAGTGAAGAATGTATGAATGTCAGTCTCCCATAAATCAAAAATGGATTAACAGATTTTTCTAAAATTAAAAAAAACAAAAGCTGCTGAGATGAAGCATAGAAAGTTTTAGCCTCAGAGGAGAATTTTTTTCAGACAGTTATGAGCATGTGAAAACAAGAGGTTATAGTGGATGTAACCTTAACTAGAGCATTTTGTGGCAGTGAAACGTATATTATGAAGAATTCTTTTCACCCTAGCCACTCCCTCTTTTTCTTTTCTGTCCCCCCTTTTTCATTGCTTCCATCTACCATTTAGTTCCACTTCTAAAATATACAGACAGACTACACAGTTTTCCCACCCATTGTTCATCTGTGCACTCGATCTTTCTTCTGCAGTTTCTACCAAGTGCACCAGTGAAAGGCTAACCCAGATCACATGACCTTATGTGCTTTTTCAAGCTTAACTACTGTTTGCCTATTCAAATAGCCAGAAGACTGGCAGCAGCAAAGCTGGCTTTATTTGTTGAGTCTTGTCTAGTGAAGTGAAAAGGGCTGATACTTTTTTCTAGCTGCATTTTTGTGGGGGGAGTGGGGGGTGAAATTATTTCTTTTGTCCTCTGTTTGCAGCTCATTGAGAATCAGGCATGCATATAAAATTACTGTATCTCAGGGCTTACCTTTATGGACAGGAGGGGGGAAAAAAACAGATTTGTAAGCTTGTCTGGAAATATTTGGGATGCTTAGGGCAGGCACAAAAGTGGGAGATAATAGAATAATAAAACACAACAAATGAAGGATTAGCAGAAGTCATTTTAACTAGGGTAGCAGTGGTTTTGTTGTGTCATGTATAAGAAATAACGTGCTGCTGAACATTTCAGAGTGGCAGTGGTAATTTTTCAAAAGTATGTACCAGTTGACAACAGAATCAGAAGGCAAACCTATTATAGCTTTCAAGGGCTACAAAATGCAAAGTATAGCAATTGATTTTTTTATAGATTTTACTTAATATGTAGGTGTAATTTAAGTGTTTTAGGGATAAATTCAAAAGAAGGAGCGCATGAAATCCTCCCCTGTCCACAGTCCATTCTTTTAAGTCCGGGTGGTACTGTTGATTCAAAAGTTCCCATGATGACAATTTTCAGTGAATTCCTACTTTCAGTTGTATTGATTAGTTGTGGCATTTATAAAAGTCTGAAACAATAGATGTTCTTCTAGCACAACACATTCACATTAATAAGATTTTTCTATTGGTATGGTATGTGTAAAGGATCAAATTGAGAACAGTAGTGTGTGGCAATTAAATTTATCCTGCAACATTCAAGTTAGGACAAGTTCTGTGTAAATGTGATGTTCTATTATTTAAATAGCCTTACCCTCTTGTCAGCGACTCTTCCTAAAATTTCCAATACACCTCTACCCCGATATAACGCTGTCCTTGGGAGCCAAAAAATCTTACCACGTTATAGGTGAAACCACGTTTTATCGAACTTGCTTTGATCCGCTGGAGTGTGCAGCCCCTCCCCCTCCCCCCGGAGCACTGCTTTACCACATTGTATCCAAATTTGTGTTATATTGGGTCGCATTATATCGGGGTAGAGGTGTATTCCCTAAAATGGGTTACCACTGTGTGGCCCTGTAACATTTCTGATCTACTCCTAACCCAGTACAGTATTCTAAACAATAATAGAAATGTTCTCAGACAGCTCTCTGCAGGACCATTACACAGTGTAGCAGCTTCATTTATTTGCTTTTGTTGTGCTGTGAGTTTATACAAACGCAGGAGATGAATCCAATACAAAGCATAAACAACATTCTTTTGGCACAAAATGAAATATTGGACAAGAACAACAACGGATGAACAACGTTAAGGCTTTAAATAAATACTAATTAATTTACAATAACATTATTAGATTACTGTATTTATAAATACCCTTAAAAGATGGAAAATTCATAAATTAAGATCCTTCAATCAATCTTAATTCTTGCATGAGATCAACAAATGAGTTTACAATATCCTTCAGTCACTTGACAGAGATTGTAGCTTCTGAGGGATCACCAGCTAAGCTTACAGGTTTCTTCATACACCTAGCTGAGATTGTCTGGTGTAGAATTCATGCAAGATAAGTCTATTTCAGGCACTTTATGCAGATTGTACGTCCCACAGAAGCCTTCTCAAAACTTCCAACTAGTATAAGCATGGTGAATAGAAGTCTGTGGTGTAGAAAATAGGACATTAGACTGGGAATGAGGACAGTGGAGTTCAGTTCCTGACCTTGTTGCTGACCTGCTGCATGTGGCCTTAAACAAGTCAATCCATGACTCTTTGCTTTGGTTTTCTCTTCCAATCTTGTCTACCTGATCGATTTAGATCGAGACCCTGTTTGGGTCAAGAAATTTCCCTTACTGTGTGTTTGCACAGCCCCTAGCCCAATGATACCCCATTCTCAATTAGTGCTCTAGAGCTAATACAATAATAATAATAAAAATACTTGAGTAATTTCAGTGAATGCTAGCTATTTTTCTCTCTGAATTTACAAGATGTGCCAGCAAAGCTTGAAAATTTCTAGGATGATAGTTACTGGTTTTGCAGAAATTGCAAGCTCTTGCAGTTTCACCATTCATGCTTATACAGGTGTGGAGGAGCACATAGTTCAGAGAGAGACATCCCTTAGGTAAGGATCTATTAACAGGGATTCTCTATGTCCTAGTAAGGAGGAGAGGATGGAGGATGATAAAATATGGGTAGGATCTGAGGAGAAATAGTCAAATGAAAGAGTCCCATTCAATTACATCATGTCAGACAGCTAAAAAGTGATAAGTTTTTAAAGTACTTGTATACAAATGCTAGAAGTCTAAATAATAAGATGGGTGAATTAGAGTGCCTCATTTTAAATGAGGATATTGGTATAATAAGCATCACAGAAACTTGGTGAAATGAGGATAATCAATGGGACAAGTAATACCAGGATACAAAATATATTTGGAAGGACAGAACAGGTTGTGCTGGTGGGGAGTGGCACTATATGTGAAAGAAAGCATAGAATCAAATGAAGTAAAAATCTTAAATGAACCAAACTGTACCGTAGAATCTCTATAGATAGTAATTCCATGCTCTGATAATAAGAATATAGCAGTAGGGATATATTACCAACCATCTGACCAGAATGGTTATAGTGACTGAAATGCTCAGGGAGGTAAGAGAGGCTATAAAAATAAAAAGCTCAATAATAATGGGGGATTTCAACTATCTGCATATTGACTGGGTACATGTCACCTCAGGGTGGGATGCAGAGAGAAAGTTTCTTGACACCTTAAATGACTGCTTCTTGGAGCAGCTAGTCCTGGAACCCACAGGAGGAGAGGCAATTCTTGATTTAGTCCTAAGTGGTGCATGGTATCTGGTCCAAGACGTGAATATAGCTGGACTGCTTGCTAACAGTGACCATAATATAATTAAATTTAACATCCCTAAGGCGGAGAAAACACCACAGCAGCCCAACACGGTCATATTTACTTTCAGAACGGGAACTACACAAAAATAAGGAAGTTAGTTAAACAGAAATTAAAAGGTACAGTGGCAAATGTGAAATCCCTGCAAGCTGCAAGGAAACTTTTTAAAGACACCGTAATAGAGTCTCAACTTAAATGTATACCCCCAAATTAAAAAACATAGTAAGAGAACCAAAAAAGTGCCACCATGGCTAAACAACAAAGTAAAAGAAGCAGTCAGAGGCAAAAAGGCATCCTTTAAAAAGTGGAAGTTAAATCCTAGTGAAAAAAATGGAAAGGAGCATAAACTCTGGCAAATGAAGTGTAAAAATATAATTAGGAAGACCAAAAAAGAATTTGAAGAATTTGAAGCTAAAGACTGAAAGTAATAGCAATTTTTTTTTAAGTACATCAGAAGCAGGAAGCCTGCTAAACAACCAGTGGGGCCACTGGACAATTGAAATGATAAAGGACCACTCAAGGACTATAAGGCCACTGCGGAGAAACTAAATGAATTCTTTGCATCCGTCTTCACGGTTGAGGAAGTGAGGGAGATTCACAAACCTGAGACATTCTTTTTAGGTGAAATATCTGAGGAACTGTTCCAGATTGAGGTGTCATTAGAGGTGGTTTTGGAATAAATTGATAAATTTAACAGTAGTAAGTCACCAGGACTAGCCAAGAGTTCTGAAGGAAGTCAAATGTGAAATTGCAGAACTACTAACTGTGATTTGTAACCTATCATTTAAATCAGCTTTTGTACCAAATGACTGGAGGATAGCTAATGTGATGCCAATTTTTTAAAAGGGCTCCAGAGGTGGTCCGAACAATTACAAACCGGTAAGCCTGACTTCAGTACTGGGCAAGTTGGTTGAAACTATAGTAAAGAACAGAATTTGTCAGACACATGATGAACATAATTAGTTGTGGAAGAGTCAACATGGTTTTTATAAATGGTAAGACATGATTTCCCATCTATTAGAATTATTTGAGGGGGATCAACAAGTATGTGGACAAGGGGAATCCAGTGGATATAATGTACTTATATTTTCAGAAATATTTTGACAAGATCCCTCACCAAAGGCTCTTAAGCAAAGTAAACTGTCCTGGGATAAGAGGAAAGGTCCTCTCATGGATTGGTGACTGGTTAAAAGATAGGAAACAAAGGGTAGGAATAAATGGTCAGTTTTCAGAATAGAGAGAGGTAAATAGTGGTGTCTCCCAGGGGTCTGTATTCAACATCTTCACAAATGATTTGGAAAAGGGATACAGTGAGGTGGCAAAATTTGCTGATACAAAACTACTCAATATAGTTAAGTCCAAAACAGACTATGAAGAGCTACAAAAGGATCTCACAAAACTGGGTGACTGAGCAACAAAATGGCAGATGAAATTCATTGTTGATAAATGCAAAATAGTGCACATTGGAACACACAATCTCAACTATACATCTAAAATAATAGGCTCTGAATTAACTGTTACCACTAAGAGAGACACCTTGGCGTCATTGTGGCTAGTTCTCTGAAAACATCCACTCAATGTGCAGCGGCAGTCAAAAAAGCTAAAAGAATGTTGGGAATTGTTAAGAAAGGGATAGATAATAAGACAGAAAGTGTCATATTGCCTCTGTAGAAATGCATGGTACACACACATCTTGAATACTGTGTGCAGATGCTGTTGCCTTCATCTCAAAAAAGATGTATTGGAATTGGAAAAGGTTCAGAAAAAGGCAACAAAAATGATTAGGGGCATGGGAGAGCTGCTGTATGAGGAGAGATTAATAAGATTGGGACTTTTCATCTTGGAAAAGAGATGACTAAGGGGGGATACGATAGAGGTCTATAAAATCATAACTGGTGTGGAGAAAGTAAATAAGGAAGTGTTACTTAGTCCTTCTCATAACACAAACTAGGGGTCACCAAATGAAATTAATAGGCAGCAGGTTTAAAACAAACAATGAATATGTCTTCACACAATGCACAGTCAACCTGTGGAACTCCTTGCCAGAGGATGTTGTGAAGGCCAAGATTATAACAGGGTTCAAAAAGATCTAGATTAAATTAATGGAGGATAGATCCATCAATGGCTGTTACCCAGGATGAGCAGGGATGGTGTCCCTAGCCACTGTTTGCCAGAGGCTGGGAATGGGCGACAGGATGGATCACTTTGATGATTCCCTGTTCTGTTCATTCCCTCTGGAGCAACTGGCATTGGCCACTGTTGGAAGACAAGATACTGGGCTAGATGATCTTTGGTCTGACCCCTAGGGCTGTTATGTTCTGCTCTTAATTTAAGAGGTCCACAGACACTCAGAGTATGCCTACTGCATCTGGGAGTGAGGTCTCCCAGCCTGAGTAGACAGACTTGTGTTATCAGAACTTGAGCTAGCGCACTAAAAATAGCTGAGTGGATGTTGCCATTCGAATGGAGACTTGGGCTAACCACCTGAGGTAAAGCCTACTGGATAAGGTTGGCTTGATCCTGTGCGGCTATCACGAGCCACTGGAGCCACAACATCGATACAGTTGTTTTTCGCGCACTAGCTTGAGCCCTGTAAGCACGAGTCTGTCTTCCCAAACCGGGAGGAACAGTTCTGGAAAGCAGAATGGGAGGATATAAGTAAATACTTCTGTTCTACATATTTTAAACTGAATGAGACAGAACACTAGTTGTTTTATGAGCTGTTTGTTTTTGAGACACAGGTGATATTTCTGTGTTTTCCTTTCCACTTTCACTTTGTTTTAATTTCAGCTTGCTTTGATTTTTATATGCTGTTTCATCTGCTGAGATGAAACTGCAGTGTAATTTAAGACCCCATTCCTGCAAAGAGTGACTCTCGTGGCTAACTTTATGCACTGTGAGTAGTTCCCTTGAATTCACTGGGCTACTCATGGTGCAAAAAGTTAAACATGTTCCTATAGGGTTACCATACGTCCGGATTTTCCCGGACATGTCCAGCTTTTTGGGCCTCAAATCCCCATCCAGGAGGAAATCCCCAAAAGCCGGACATGTCCGAGAAAATAGGGAGGGAGGGGCTGGTGGTGCTCGGCCGGGGGCCGGCGCCCCAGGGCCCGAGCCGAGCCGGGCGGGAGACGCTGGGGCCAGAGTCTCTTGGCCTGGGCCGGCCAGCTGCCGGAGGGGGGGCCGGACTGGGCTGTACCCAGCCCCAGCCTACCTGCTGCCTCCCTGTTTCCAGCTTCCCGTGAACATTTGATTCGCGGGAAGCAGGGGAGGGGAGGAGCAGGGAGCGGAGCCTTCAGGGGAGGGGGCAGAGTTGGGGCAGGAACTTTGGGGAAGGGGCGGGGGCGAGGAAGGGGCGGAGTTGGGGCAGGGCCGGGGCCCTTGGAGTGTCCTCCTTTTTTTAAATTAAAATATGGTAACCCTAGTTCATAAGTCTTTTCAGGCTAGGTCTAATTCTGTAATTAAAGTTGCTAAGTGTTTTTGATGCAACCTTCTAATGGATGCTGGAGGGAGAGTAAAAGATGGCAAACTTTTTCCTACGATTTCAATGGCACTGCTGCATGAAATAAGGGTTTACAGGGTCAAGACTGGTTTAATAATTGGGGTTTGTTTATATAAATAAATAAAATCAGTTTCTCTAGTTTAAACTGGGGATAAAAATACTTTACTACTATCTGGGCTGTTGTGAAAACTATTCAATGTTTTAAAATGCAATCTAAATACTAAGTATTGCTAAAAGATGGAAAAAAGTTCTGGAGTTGCTGGTTGCAACCTCATTATTACTGTTGAGTTATTTTGCACTTCAGACAGGGATTTTCAACGTCTTTGTTCTGTATTAAAAAAAAAAAAGCATATCTTCCCCAAAAATACAGCATTTTATCCTCTGATTACAGAATGAATTTTCTGAGAATTTACAAGTACTGTTGATCCATTAATTTGAATCAGATATCCCCCCTCCCCTCATATTATCTTAATAATGCAGTGTCCCTACATACTTTAAATTCACTGAAAATTTGTGCATTGGCTGTATTTGAAAAAATAGGAATAAGTCATTTTTTGTTCTTCATAACTGAAAGTTAAAATCAGTTTAGTGTGAGCTGGCACTAGGAACACTAAAAAGTGCCTTAATCATAATTATTGGGTATCTGTGGTTTGCCATAGGGCAGAGTTAAGGTTCTTTATGTTCCCTAACTGCATTTCCGTACCTTTAACATGTTAATACTAAATTTAAAAGAAACCCAAATTCTGAATTTCATGGGTTTATAAAGCTTGTTTTTTATGCTAATTGCAACATTCCTGTAATATATTTACCTTAAATTGTTGATATGTACTCTCAGCTGTAGCTTAATCTTAAAGAAGTTTTTGCCTGATATGATAAAACTTTATATATTAAAAATATTGCAAGAAGGGAATGGTTATTTCTAACCAATTATAATTACTTGTATTTATTTCTTTTTCTTATTTATTAGAACCAACATATATCACAATAGGTCCACCCACATGTGAGATTTTGGTGAACTGCACATTGACTGAGAAAGACTGTATGTACAGTTTCAGACTGGACCAAAATGGTTGCCGCATTTGTCAGTGCAAAACTAGTGAGTACAGAAATCATTGTGGTTCATACCTTTTTTATCAAGATGTGTTTTACAGTGGTAAAATCCTTTGTCTATTTTAATGTTGAGTAAAATCTTGGAAGTTTTGAAATGGAAATCAGTACACAGGTACATTACTATAATTCACTGTTTTAGGATTGATTATTTGCTTTGATAATTATTTTGTTTGTAAAAATACAATTGAAGCATTTGTTTGGAGGAAAAAAACATTCAGTATTACATGGATTTAACTAACAACTAAGGAAAAAAGGTAAGATTTTGGGCTTCTCTTTGAAAATGTCCCCTTGGTAATTTTCTTAGAACTTTGATATTTCATTTTTTCTCTACTTTAAAAAAAATGGTTTAGCTTTGATAGAAATAAGTGTTTGTTCAGGTGTCTGATCTTTATAATTTTTTGCTCTTTGAACAAAATCATTAAAAATGCAGTGTTCATATTTTCTTGGGCTTAGTTTTTGGATGCCTTACACTTCATATTTATATCACAGATTCTCATCTGGCATGTGACTTTTATAAGTAAGATATAACTTTGTGTCTTGGGAGCACTGACCTTATGTCAGTCATGTTAGCACTGTCATAGGGAAACAGCAGAACTGGATTCTCGGTACACATTTCATTGAGAGTTTGTAGTATACGATTGAAAAATAAAATTTGAATCACTCCGCAGGGGACGTACGATTTGAAATCTCTGCATGCACAAAGAGAGAAAGTTTGCAGTATAGCTGTCAGTCTACCTTAGGAGTTCTGCCAAGGAGAGAAGCTTTAAGCCAGGGGTGGGCAAACTTTTTGGCCTGAGGGCCACGTCGGGGAATAGAAATTGTATGGCGGGCCATGAATGCTCACAAAATGGGGGTTGGGATGCGGGATGGGGTGAGGTCTCTGGTTGGGGGTGCGGGCTCTGGGGTGGGGCTGGGGATGAGTTTGGGGTGTAGGAGGGTGCTCTGGGCTGGGACTGATGGGTTTGGAGCGCAGGAGGAGGATCAGGGCTGGGGCAGGGGTGCAGGTTCTGTCTGGGGGTGCAGGCTCTGGAGTGGAGCTGGGGATGAGAGATTTGGGGTGCAGAAGGGTGTTTTGTACTGGGATTGAGGGGTTTGGAGTGCAGGAGGGGGATCAGGGCTGGGGTAGGGGGTTGGGTTGTGGGGAGTGGCTCGGGGGGGGGGGGGGCACCCCGAGGGGCGCTTACCTCAAGCACCTCCCAGAAGCAGGGGCATGTCCCTTTTCCGACTCCTACGCTGAGGCGCAGCCAGGCGGCTCTGCACGCTGCCCCATCCGCAGGCACCGCCCCTGCAGCTCCCATTGGAGCACCTAGGAGCCGTAGCGGGGCCATGCCGCGGCTTCTGGAAGCCACGTGGAGAGGACCCTGCCCCTGTGCCCCAGCTAAAGCGCCCGAGTGGGGCCATGTGGCTGCTTCCGGGAGCTGTGTGGTGCGGCGCCTGCACCCTGGCTGGAGTTTGCCCACCCCCTCTTTAAGCTCTGTTGGTAGCTTCACTGGAGTCCAAGCCCAAGGAGGTTATTTAGAGGAGTTTGTTTATTTCTCTGGTGGTGGTAGAGTGCAAGAGATTGTAACAAAGAATAATATGTAAAGTAAAAGATAATAGTGGTAGCTCTGACTGTTTATTTTTTTTGAGAACCAGTTGTATTAAAAAGCTCCCATTGACTTCAACAGCAGCAAGGATGGAGTGCATATCTATTTCCTGCCTTTTGAAATCTGAATAGGGTTTTCCCTTTGCTTCTTAAAGCAGAACAAATCATTTACCTCTGCCAAATCTTGCATTGGCTGGTGCAGTGAGAGGAAGCAGAAACACTCCTGGAGTAGTCCATGCTTCCTAGGGAGACCTTTTTGTTCAAAAAAAGGGGCAAATATGCACCTTTCATAGTGCTTGCTGAGTGCAGTAGTTATGGGTTAGAGTCTGAAAGCTCTTTCTAAACAGTGGACCATGCCACTTTGGGACTTTGAAGTACAGGTCAGCACATTATCTGATCCTCTCTCCCCTTGCTCATTCTTGACTGCTATCATCCCCAAACTACATGCATGGGAAAGAATAGGGGTCCCTAAGTCCACATCTATGCTTACAGTGGCACAGCTATACCGATGCCACTGTAAGATCACTCGTATAGCCACTCTATGCTGACGGGAGAAAGCTCTCCTGTCGACATAATAAAACTGCTACCACTGCTCAAGTAGATAATGTCGGCAGGACAGTATCTCCTGCCGACATAGTGCTGTGCACATGAGCGCTTATGCTGGCAAAACATCTGTCTCTCAGGGCGGTGTTTTTTTCACACTTGTGAGCAACAAAAGTTTTGCCAGCATATGGGGTAGTGTAGACATGGCCTGAGTCCTTCCCACTACTTCTTGCACAGTAGTGCAGTAGAATATAGTATTTTACCTCTAATGAAGTATAAAGAAAATATTACGAAAGGGCTAAAGGTCAACCAAATGCTCTAGCGTTTTTTACCTTTTGAAATCAAATCTGTGTCCTGAATTGGAGAACTATTGCCAGTTTTGAAGCCCGGGGATGCATGCAGAATATTCAAGTATGTCATGCAATCCTGTCAATGCTAGAATGCTTCTGGGAGATTGCATTGTGGCAGGCTGAGAATTGAGACCTGCTTTCCTTGCAAATGGTATGAAGCTCAATTCCCATCTCATGAAAGCAGAGAAGAGCTGTGCTGCAGTATTTTTATATTATACTGTAGCCTTTAACTGCTCTTAAAACCAAAGTGTGAAGTCTAGTATTCTGAAATAAGTGTTGGTGTATAACTTACTGGCAGGGGTTTTTTGATCAGACAAAAATCAACTCAAAAATCATTCCACCACAGAAGTTAAATAAGAAAATGTATACTAGTATGTTTGTAGCTACACACACATGAAAAAACGTGTGGGAAAAAAAGTGAATGTTCAGCACTTCTGCAAATTAGGCCCCAGGTTGAGCACCCAGAACATAAAGGAATGTATATTTAATAGCCACTCATGAAAAGTTTTGGTTAAAGTGACTTTTGCCGAGCATCACATAGCAAGTTGATGGCAAAGGCAAGGCTAGAACTCAGTTCTCCTGAGTAGCAGTCACCTGCCTTTAACTATAAAATCATCCTTTCTTTTCCTATAGTCCCCTGCCACTTTATTGACATGGTTTACAACTTCCAGACAAAATGAGGCAGGAATCCTATAAGCAGCCTAATTCATTCCACACCCTGATTCATTTCTTGAACATCATCCATCTTGAATGAATGAGATAGGGGTATTGTAGAAAAAATAGTGTCTGGTCATGTAATTAAAGACTATCATATGGATATACACAAGGATGCAAAAATAGGTTAAACCTTAAACCTAGCATTTCCAGTCTTCTAGGATGGACCTAGACTGTTTTCAGTGGGAGCAGATGACAGAATAAGGAGTAATGGTCTCAAGTTGCAGTGGGGGAGGTTTAGGTTGGATATTAGGAAAAACTATTTCACTAGGAGGGTGGTGAAGCACTGGAATGGGTTACCAAGGGAGGTGGTGGAATCTCCTTCTTTAGAGGTTTTTAAGGTCAGGCTTGACAAAGCCTGTCTGGGATGATTTAGTTGGGGCTTGGTCCTGCTTTGAGCAGGGGCTTGGACTAGATGACCTCCTGAGGTCCCTTCCAACCCTGATATTCTATGATTCTATGATTTTGCTATCTCAACATAATTTTAACAGTGTTTTTTAAAGGCAAAAATAAATTCTATTATGTGCAACAGTAACAATCTATTCCTGGCATGACTGGGCTTAGTGGTCATAGTGAGAGCTGGGAGCCAGGAGGCCGGCTGGGTCTGGATACCAGGAGACCAGAATCTGAGACAGGCCAGAGGACAGACCAGGTATCAGGAGACAGGCAGAGTCAGGAGGTCAGTCTAAGACAGGCCAGTGGACAGGCTGGATACCAGGAGGTCAGAGTCAGGTAGCACAGAGGAGGTAGTCCTAAGCAGGGAAAGACCCAGTTGCAGGCATGACTTCCTGTTCCTCGCTTGGTTTAAAGAGAAGCCTTGGAGTTTTGCCCACCAGATTCCTTGACTAGAGTACTGTGCAAAATCGGAGCTTCAAGTTCTGGTGACTGTTTACAGGTCACTGGGTGGTGGATCGGAATGTACGGGCTCCTAAGAGCACTGTGGCTTGGGATTCCAGATCCGTGGCCCTTGACAATTCCAGATCTCTAAACAACAGGGTTTGAATCCTGAATCTTTAGCACTGCAATTGAGACACCTTCCCCTGGAACAAAAGGACTAATTTCATGAGTTGGCAGCAGGAGAAGGCAGTGTTCATCAATGGACCCAGAATTGCTGGGTTACATATGCAGGAGTAGCCCTATCTAACAGATGGCATAGCTAAGAACAAATATTTGCTAATGTTGTTAAATGGCTGAGACTGCCATGTAAGATTTGGGTTCTGTTTCTGGCTTGTCTAACTTGTGAGACTTTGCTCAATGATAGAGGTTGTGAAAGACATGGAATTATCATCACCAATTCACTGAAGTGAGTAGAAATCAGGGTTTCCTGGTTCTCAGCACAATGCATGTTCTTGTAATCCTAAGGGTATTTTATGGACACAGCCACAAGAGGGAGAGGATCTATTGTAGTAGCTCTGTCCTACCCAGAAGTTCATCTCTGTGTAGTCTCCTGAGATGAGGCGCTAGTATGCTGCATGTTCAGTGCAAATGGAATCTTAAGAGTTTTTGGTATCAAGTCAAAAGCAAACTACGTTGTTTGAAACAGAGACAGGAAATGGTGATTTTTTCAAGCGTGTGTCACTACCAAATCTGAATGGATTTTCATGTTGCCAGCAAAAGGCACCTCCTTGACCCTAGGACTCTCCATCTGCCAAATATCCATCCCACCACAAATTATGGAGGCATTAGAGTATTTTTAAAAGGCAGAAATTTGTAATGTAAGGGCTATGACTGCTCCTCCCATAATTAAATATGGCACATAAATGATACAGAAATTATTCCTCAAGCATGACATTGTCAGAGAGCATGATACCCAAGGCACCATGGCAGGGATGAAGTGTCTTCAGAAGGAACTTGAATACATGGATTTGTGAGATAAGGAAAAAAAAGGGGAGTCAAAGACAACCCCCAATTTTTTAGCTTGAGGGCTAGGGAAGATGATTGTGTTGATGACAGTGACAGAAAAAAGGGGTCACATGGAGCTGAGTGGAAAGAGAGAGAGTTCAGTTTTGGAAGTGTGAAGCTTTCCAAATGAGTTAGGAGACATCCAGAAAGCGATGTCAAAGAAGGAGACTGAGATGCAGGATTGGATGAAGGCAAGTCAGGAGCAGAGGTACATCTATGGGTCATCAGTGTAGACATGATAGTTCAAACTGTGAACATATGAGAAAAAAGGGTATAGAGAGAGAAGAGAGAGCCAAGAACAAAGCCATACAGGGTCCCCTACACAGTGGGAGAGCATAACCCTAAATAATTTCTCTTATTATGTTACAGGTTAAAAATTTTGAAATGATTGTAATTTCACCCCCTTAATTGTTGCTTACCCTAAATATACATATTTGAGGTTGTGGGTTTTTTTTTTTTTTTTTTTTTTAAATCTATCCTTACAATTAATCCTAACCATTTTTTGGTGAACGTCTCTCATCCATGACATTCAAGATGCTGGTGCATTTAATGTAGCAGCCTTTCTATTGAATTTAATATCAAATATAAGGCATATATGCATATTGTATGTAGTGCAAATTTCTTTGAATTAGTATAAAAATGGGTAAATGTCTGAACACTTTCTGATGGTGAAGCTTTTCTGCCATTGTCGTGAAACAGCAACATGTCTCATGAAAGTAGGATAGTGGTATCAAAAAGTACAACATTCAACTAACCAGCTTGAGGACAGGCAAAAGAAAGTATTTTAGCTTTAAAGTAGGAGAGTCCTGGCGGAAGTAGGGTACTCTTATCCTTCAATATAAATGTTGTTGGCTAACAAATGTGTTGAACCTCTGACAATTAACTATGAAAGATCATGAAAAAATGGGGAAAGATCAGAATGCTGGAAAAAACGTAATGAGATAAATTCTTAGAACTGGAAAAGAGTGATCCTGACAGTAAATGTATGGTAAATCTCTAAATTCAATCCCCAGTAAAATAAAATACAAATATTATCTTTAAATAAACACCTAGAGGATAATGAAAACATACATTTAACAGGATGGTTTGTATTATGGTGAACAAATCATACCAGAGATTTTCTTTTCTTACTATAATTACAAAAATACCCTAAGGGGGAGGAGGAAGAACAATAGGTGGTAATAGTATACTGATTTTTGTAAAGAATATATGCCTCATGAAATCAAACTAGCAAAATTCATTCAAACTGTGTGAGGATCGTCACATGGAACGAAAACTGTCTGAAGGACTACAAAAGCCAGGTTACTTGCTACTAAATATTTCTTCAAGATATTGTCTGTACAAGTCCACATTCCTGGAGTCGTATGTGATATGTAAATCCCAGAACTGTTTAAAGCAATTACTTATTAGGGCCATTTGCACTCAGTACACTTATGAAACATTTTATTTAAGCAGGGTTTTAAAGAGTCTCAACACTCCAATCCTCAGTTTTCATCCATATACACCTCTACCCCAATATAATGCTGTCCTCGGGAGCCAAAGAATCTTACAGCTTTATAAGTGAAACCGCATTATATCGAACTCGCTTTGATCCACCGGAGTGCGCAGCCCCGCACCCCCCCGTAGCACTGCTTTACCGCATTATATCCGAATTCATGTTATATCGGGTCGCGTTATATCGGGGTAGAGGTGTATTGGAAATCAATAGAGAGTTCTAAAGGAAGGAGGAACGGTTAGTGTGGATCTGTGGAGGCAGTATATTCAGAAAATTCCAGTTACTGTTAAGTAACCCTAGTTTTCTCCTTCATAAATTCGCCTCCCAGTTCCCCACCCCTGAAGATGAACCAGCAGTAGCAATCCACACCAAAAGGATGGCTGAGGAGTGCTTAATTTAAAAGGTACTGTAAAACAGCTCTCCTGAAATACGATCTGGCCTCAGCATCAAGAGAATAATGATGGGTAAAGATATGTAGGTAGCTCCTTGTAGCCACACTACAAATCTCAGAAATGGACACTATACAAAGGCATGCTTAAAATGCTGCCATAGCTCTTGTTTAATTAACATTAGGACCATCTGGTATCTGAAACTTTGTCTGCAAATTAGAAGACAAAATACAAAACAAACAATCTTCAAAAGTTTATACACCTCTTGAATTTCTCTTCAAAAGCCGTAAGTAGCCTGGATGATTTATAAAAAGAATGGCTGTCTAGGTAATGGATGAGAGCCTGCTTCATGTGAAAATTATTGAATAAAAGTCTGCCCGTGAATAAAGGGATCAGGAAAAGAAACATGAAAAGAAATGCATTATCTCCAAGATGAAATTCTGAGACCGTTTCCGAGTACCAAGGTGTCCATGTGAAAAAAAGTAAATGGAAGATAAGCTTATATCTAAGTTTAAGAGCTTAGATTTTGTTTTACACACATACCAGAGAAGACCAATTAAAAAGTCAAGTCACAAGGCTAAATAATAAAACTAGGATAGATGTTCAAGTGGAAGATCCTTTATGGATTAAATTATGGAATTCTTTATGGACTAAATTGAATCTCCTTTAGGCCTGATTCTGAGAATATTGAGCACCCTCTCAAATCTTGTTGAATTCAGTGGAAGCTGGGCATGCTCAACACACCTTAGGGTCATGCATGGGCCATTTGTGTGAAGTTCTGTCTGACAAGCTATGATCCATTGAGATGCCATGCCTTGGGGGGGTGGGGAGAGATTCCATGCTGATAACTATTGCAGCTAAAATAGCACTTGTCACTCTTAGAGGGTTAGCTGCACTGATGTCCCCTTTCAGGTCTCTCTGAGAGTCCCCCTGTAGATGTTTACACCATATGCCTTTACCTATCCGTGGGCAGAATTCCACTGTTCTCCCACTTCTAGACCAGACCCTGGGCTACAGTACCACGTGTATCAACCATTCTTGCCCTGCATGTCCAACTGAGTTTGGGCACCTGCAGTTCTTCCCTTTAGGAGTCTGACCAGTGATATAGTGATCAGACAGCCTTCTTAAAACAAAAATATTGTTTATTTTAGCAGTAGGAACAAAGCAGATTTTTAAAAAGTAAACAGTCCACATGTGTGTCTATCTTACCTAAATGTTTAGCATCCATTGATGGCAGACTAGGCTGTCCCAAGTTTTCAGATACTCCTCAGCAGGGTCCTGGGTCTTGGTCTAGTTCCCTCTAAATGACTACTGCCCTCTCTTGAGAGAGGGTCCCTTTTAAATCCCTGCTACAGTTCTTTTGTTTTGTGCTCATGGGCCTCTTCCTATCCCATTTAAAATCAGTTGTTCTTCATGTGCTGGTCCCTGTGTGTATTCTACTCGGTTACTCATGTGCTCCATGCACCTAAGAAGATTTTTTTTCTAGTAGTTTCTGTTGGTCTGAACTTTTTCCCTTCTTGTGCTTTTGATCTGAGAGTATAAGGGACAGTTCAGATTGACCGCCTCTCCAGTTCCTTCTAATTGCTGCATGGTCAAAGATAGAACCCTCCAGTGTCCACAGAGTTGATTCTCCTACACTGAACATGCAAGTATTATAAATTGTAGATCACATATATAAAAAAAGTCTTAGTTTAGTTTAAGTAGTTTATAAGAGAGACAGATTTCAGGGAATACTCTCACTCTCACACTCTTTCTTCCCAGTACGGGACTCCAATTATGCCCAGGACTCTGGGTGTCAAGAACTGCATCTCCTGCCCTGTTCCTTCCCAGTCAGCAAAAACCATCAGAGGTGCCTCTGCCTCAGAGAAGCTTATATCTCTTCTAAGTGTAGCATCTGTCATTCCTTCCTACCCTGTACCCATTAAGTGTAGGAGGTTCAGGGTTAGTAAACACCTCATGGAACAGGCTCTGAGGTCCCAGTTGGATCTGGGCTGGGCAGACCCCCCTATACAGCAGTCTGAGATATTGAGCGCACTACCCATCACTGCCACTTTGGATGGAGGGACAGGCAAAGGTAGAGGTAAGTACTCCTCATCTCAGGCTCACCACGAGGGTAAGAAACACTCTGTAGAGTCTACAGAAAAATACTGCTCTATATCCATTTCTGAGAGGAGATCTGATTTGCCCCTATGCTATTGAGGTCAGGTGACTATTCGTGCCTTGTGCAGGGAAGCTCAAAAACCCATCAGGATTGTGGCTAAGAGATCCTCCTCTTCTTCACTGTCGGTACTAAGTAAAAAGCATAGATAGTCCTGCAAATCCATGGATATCCATGGACCACTGCAGATTGCGGATCAGATGCCGATACAAATTTTGTATTTAGAGCCCTGCAAGTCTGCATACATCAGCTTTATATCCACAGATATCTGCCTCTGCAGAGGCAGATATCAGTGGGTCATTTTGCAGATCAGATGCAGATACAAATTTTCTTTCCATGCAGGGCTCTAAGCATAGATGGATATGACCATCGGTAACAGCAAAGAACTGACCATCATCCATACATCATCAGCACTGACATGCACTTGTGAGCTGACACCGAAAGCTCACAGGGGAAAGACACTTTGTGATGATGATTACACAGCTTTGGAGAACATGACCATCCTTTCAGATCTGAATCTGAACTGTCTGTCAGAACTACTTCTTATAAGGAAGATCATGATGCCATCAGTCCACGAGCATTATGAAAGAAGCTGGTCTGCTATTCCTTCTTGTGGCTGGGATAGTTCCTCAGTGATTTTGACAGCACTGTCTTTGAAGATGGGAGCCCACATTTTCTTCATTGGGCAATTCTGCTATGGGAAAAGGACAGTGTCACTGGGTGGACTGTTGCTGCACCCACCTCCAACCATGTGCTGCCATGCACAATCTCAGTTACAGAGGTTTATTCTTTTATAGCAAAGGTTAACAAACAGAAGGCAGTCTTAAGTCAAAACCTAGTCCCCAGGCTTCAGGGCCACCCCTCCCAGGGGTCTCTGGCTCCCCGACTTCTGGCAACTTTCTTGCCTCCTCCAGCTCTGCTCCCCTCTTGGAACTGCAGCCGTGGGATTGCTCCTTGATCCCCTGGCCTCATTGGCTACAGGGACTCACCACAGGACTTAACTCCCGTCCAGTGTGGCCTTTGCTGCCCAGGGCTCAGCCTGTCTCAGTCCTCCCTCCCAGGGCTCAACCTGCCCTAGTCCTTCCTCTCCCTAGCTGCCTAATAGCAGCCCATTATAGGCCCAGGTATAGCCCAGTCCACTTTAATTAGCTGGATTGAGCCCAGCCGCTCCAGTCCAGGAGAGCTGGGCTCAAGCTGTTCACAGAGACTGGTTACCCTGTGACACTCATCACCTTCTCCAAGAGACATCAACCATGATGAGTCTCAGGAGATTCTAGAACCTCTGACACATCTGTGCAAGATGGGGTATCCTCCTTAGAACTGATGGTACCCTATGTCTTGGAGTCCATTTCAACCCATCCTGGATCCACTATCCACTTTGGTTACACTATAAAGTTCCTCTTCCTTCACCCTCCAAAAACCCTTTCTCCATCCCTTTTCAAGGGCCACTCTCATGAGATGATACTTTATAGGAGGTAGACTTGCTACTTTTAAGGGGAGCCATAGAGCCAATACCATCTCAACATTGGTGAAAGGGATTTTATTCCTACCATTTTCCTAATCTCCAAGAAGAAAGGAGGACGGAGAGCCATATTAGATCTCCAGTATCCTCAGTGCCTTTATCAAGTGTGACCTCCTGCATAAATAACAGAGGCCATAATACTTGCATGAATTAATTCCTGCTTCAATTCCAATAGCTGTGGGTGAACTAGAGCATATCTTTTAGGGGGAAAAAATCTGTCACAGCTATCATCAAGCTCCCCCTGCTGGACACTCACCAGGCTGCTGTGTTTGGAGTCCACATGTTAGAGCCATGTGCTTTTAAGCTTTCCTGAGTCTGGATCTCTAGGTGCACAGTCATGGTGCTAGAAAAAGAACTCCCTTCTCAGACTGCTGTGGTCCAGCTGCCTAGATCCTGTGACTAGAATCCACTCTCTCAACCCCCTCC
The DNA here is from genome assembly GCF_013100865.1 of Trachemys scripta elegans. Taxonomy (NCBI): domain Eukaryota; kingdom Metazoa; phylum Chordata; order Testudines; family Emydidae; genus Trachemys; species Trachemys scripta. The sequence goes on along the minus strand of NC_048300.1, from coordinate 63,770,078 downwards.
TAGTTGCTTAAGCACATCCTTCAGATTTCCAACCTTCTGGGCACTCTTGTTTACAATTAACTTCTTCAGTGATGTGATCGTTGAAGTAAACAGACACAGGTTTTACAAAGGTTTCTATCATAATTACTCTTTACTTTAAACAGCACAAGAGATACGCAGATCTAGGTTTAAAAAAAAAAAAAACATGCCCTTTCCTGTCTGTTTCCTCATTAGTCTTGAGCATTCTTTGTGATTTAGTTAGTCTCTAAGGCATTCAGAATCCCCTCCAGAATATGGAGTGTCTCACTCTGACCACTGCGGGCAGATTCCTTCAGTCTCTGTTGGTCCCACAGTCAAAAAGATCCCTTCTGCTATGAAAGCAAGCCCCTTTGTTCTCTCTCTTATCCCAAAGAATCCTATGTTTTGATGAGTCACATTGACGACAAGTTATTTCCTTGTGCTGTTTCTTGGGAAATTCTGTTCAGTCAAACTATAGTCAGAGAAGCTTGAGAAAACTGGTTCTCCTAAGGCTTCAGCCAACCCATTGTCCTAAGGAGTTCCCATTTGAATGGGAGCCCTTCAGGTTAACAATTTCTGTTGTTTGTTCCATTCTTTCTTCCATAAAGGGTGTGTGATACATGATGGTGTCTTTGTCAGCCCATGGCTGACTAACTGCGTAACTGAGGGTTATAGATGCACATAGAATTCATAATCTCAAACAGAATTCATAAATTGTATGTAGTGTAGGTGTAACTGTGTTGGTTCCAGGATATTAGAGACACAACGTGGGTGAAGTAACTTCTGTTGGTAAGAGATGCTCATGTCAGAAGTTGGTCCAATAAAAGATATTACCTCACCCAACTTGTCTCTCTAAGTTTTACATAGACAGATTCCCCAAATCATCACAACATCCAATCCTGATTTAAAGATTTCCGGTGATGGAAAATTCACCACAACCTTTTGTAACTTGTTCCAACTGTTAATTACCCTCATTGTTGAAAAATTTCATCCTATTTCTCGTCTAAATGTGTCTAGCTTCAGCTTCCAGCCATTTGATCTTGTATCTTTATCTGCTAGACTGCAGAGCCCTCTTATCAGATTTCTGTTTCCCATGTAGGTACTTATGGACTGTGATCAAGTCATCTCTTAGTCTCATGGATAGTCTAAGTTGACTGAGCTCCTGCTGTCTATTGCTATAATACTTTTTTCAATCTTTTATTCATTCTTATGGCTCTTCTCTGAACCCTCTCTAATTTATCAGTATCCTCCTTGAATTTTGGACACAATAACTGGATGCAGTATTCCAATAGCAGTTATACAAGTGCCAAATACAGAAATAATATAACCTTCCTATTCCTCTTCGATATTTCCCCGTTTACATGGCAAGGATCAGATTACCCCTTTTTGCCAGAGTGTAACACTGGAGGCTTATGCTCAGCTGATTATCCACCATGACCCAGTGGTGTTTTTCAGAATCACTGCTTCCCAGGATAGCGTCCTCCATCCTGTAAGTATGGCCTTCATTCTTTGTTCTTTGACGTATGACCTTATATTTGGCTGTAATGAAACACATATATGTTTGCTTGCACCCAGTTTACCAAGTGATCCAGATTGTTCTGTATCAGTAACCTGTCCTCTTCATTATTCACCACTCCCCCAGTCTTTGTGTCAACTGTAAACTTTATCAGTAAATTGTGTAAGGCAAAGGACTGAACCCTTCAGGACCCTCTAGAATCACAGGTGCTCAATGATGATTCTCCAATCAGTTAGCCAATTTTAACCCATTTAACGTATGCTGTGTGGATTTTGTATCATTTTAGTGTCTTAATCAAAATGTGTGGTACCAAGTCAAATGCTTACAGAAGTTTAAGTTTATTACATTAACACTATTACCTTTATCAACCAAATTTGTAATCTTGTCCCAAAAAAATCATTAGTTTGACAAGATTTATTTTCCATAAACCCAGTAGGATTGCCATTAGTTATATTACCCTCCTTTATTTTTTTTATAAATCAAATTCCTTATCAGCCATTCCATTATTTTTCCTGGGATCGATGTCAGGCTGACAGACCTATAAGTATTTGAGTCATTCAGTTTTTTAATATTGGCACAATATTAGGCCTCTTCAAGTCGTCTGGAATTTCCCCAGTGTTTCAAGATTTGCTGAAAATCAACATTAATCTTTTAATAAGAGCATGCCTAGTCAATATTTAGAAGCATCTATAAACACTGATCTCCTTACTCAGGTTGAGAAATGCTAACATTGGTCCTCTAACTATTATTAATTTTATTTCACCCCTTATGATCTAGAAGCCATGTCTGTTCAGCATTGGCATGTTCTAAAGGCAGCTGTCAGACTAGGTATAAACTTGTCCTTAAAGTATGTTATATCCAAGGATTTTTTTAAAAATCTTCTTGTTTTATCATTTCTTGTACTGCTTTTATTTTAGTCAGTCCCAGCTGTATTCCTGCTGCTGCTAATGTTTGTCACAATTACATCAGCTCCTGCTTAGCAAATGAGCTTCAGTTATATTGATGCATTTTTCTTAATTCTCCAACAGCCTGTGATATGGTCTTTCTAAGAGTTAGCCACATCACCACGTTGTTAATGTAGACTCTGACTCTTTCCATCATCCTTTGTGGAACATTTCTAGACCAGAACTTTTTCCCATATGGAAGCCAAAGTATGTGTTACTTGTGGAAGTGGGCCCAGGTAGTGAAATTTGGATCTGAAACCATATTCAATTCCACACTTTTCAAAGTTCAGGCATATTAATATTCATTGTTCTAGTATGCCCATTACATCAACAGTATTACAAAGTTTGGATCTGGGTCCACCGTTTCCCAAAGTTAAGGGGGATGCAAGCTCAGTGTTTTGGTTCAGGCCATTCTGAAGTTGAACGTACACATTTTTTTTATTTTTGGTACTTAATTGTGTGTGTCTAAATTCATGTGATGAATCCAGGTTTGTAAAATAATGTGCCTCATATCTCATTTTTCTCAGTAACGATCCCACATTATATTCTCACTGAGTTCTTTAGTATCCATGCACATGCTGAGTGTCCTGATACCTTTATTACACATGCTATTGAATTCACCCAGTCTGTGGGCTGCATTTGGCTATTACATTAATTCACCACTATCGTTCTGTTTCACATTTCCCTTAACTCTTGTCTCAAGGGCACCTGTACTCTACTTAGGGCATGCATTACACAATGAGTCATGTCTTTCAGTTGAATGGTATATGTACCCCCTGAATGTGCCAGGAAATTGCTTTTCCCAGGCCACAATTGCTGCTGCTTATCTAGGCTGTTTTGGTTTTGGACACTTTGGTATTTCACTGTTTTAAAAATAAATCTAATCAGCCTCAGCTTTTTACTGGTCTGTTCTCCCAGAAAAGACTATTTACTGTAGGAGCTATTTAAAAAATAGTTCCTATCTTTACCATTATGCCGAATCCTCCTTAATCTGCATGTTACCTGCATCTCAGTCAGTTCTTCATAGGCTTTCATCATCACCTCTTTTTTTCCATAAGTGTTGTCTTCTACATTAGCTCTTTCAAAATCTTCCATATCATCAGTATTGATTTTGCTCCTGTGAGCAGTATTGTCTGTTTCTAAAAGCTACAGTTTTTTAGTCTTAACTTGTTTTGCACTTCAGTATACTGTACTGTCATTCTATTGATTGCCCCATTAAACCTCACAGCTGTGTCCTTATCTTCTATTGGCATTCAAATCTTAGTGTCCTTTAAACACCTCTCCTGATAAGCACACCATTGCAAAGTGATTTTTCTTTTACCTTTTGCACAGTTTTTACCATATGATGAAAAATTTGTATGATGCTTCCCACCAAAAAGGTTGCACTTTGTCCCAAGTTCACTCTTCTTGATTAGTTATTTCCTGAACACACATTTCATTTCAGCTTCTAGGGCATGAGCCCAAATTCTGCCCTATGTTACATTAATGTAGCCCCACTTATGTCAGTGGGTTGTATGGCTGAATTTATTTCACTTTCTGCCCTGTTACTATTTCAGTCTTTGTCCTTGATTTTGCAGAATATTCCTCAAATGTTACTATGTGCTTCACAGTTTCTTATGTTGCCTTCCAGGGCTAGCTGTGTTTTTCAGAATGCCAAATTCTGCAATCTTCATTTATAATGAGTTCACTGTGGTTGCTTACCATGAGTAAGGATTACATGGACAGCCCCTAAGTAAGCACTCTTGTATCTTGTATCAGAGGGGTAACCGTGTTAGTCTGAATCTGTAAAAAGCAACAGAGGGTCCTGTGGCACCTTTGAGACTAACAGAAGTATTGGGAGCATAAGCTTTCGTGGGTAAGAACCTCATTTCTTCAGATGCAAGTAATGGAAATCTCCAGAGGCAGGTATAAATCAGTATGGAGATAACGAGGTTAGTTCAATCAGGGAGGTTGAGGTGCTCTGCTAGCAGTTGAGGTGTGAACACCAAGGGAGGAAAAACTGCTTCTGTAGTTGGATAGCCATTCACAGTCTTTGTTTAATCCTGATCTGATGGTGTCAAATTTGCAAATGAACTGGAGCTCAGCAGTTTCTCTTTGGAGTCTGGTCCTGAAGTTTTTTTGCTGTAAGATGGCTACCTTTACATCTGCTATTGTGTGGCCAGGGAGGTTGAAGTGTTCTCCTACAGGTTTTTGTATATTGCTATTCCTGATATCTGACTTGTGTCCATTTATCCTCTTGCATAGTGACTGTCCAGTTTGGCCAATGTACATAGCAGAGGGGCATTGCTGGCATATGATGGCATATATAACATTGGTGGACGTGCAGGTGAATGAGACGGTGATGTTGTAGCTGATGTGGTTAGGTCCTGTGATGGTGTTGCTGGTGTAGATATGTGGGCAGAGTTGGCATCGAGGTTTGTTGCATGGGTTGGTTCCTGAGTTAGAGTTGTTATGGTGCGGTGCATGGTTGCTGGTGAGAATATGCTTAAGGTTGGCAAGTTGTCTGTGGGAAGGACTGGCCTGCCTCCCAAGGGGTGTTGAACTGAGTCTTGCATCAGTGGTATGTCTGTCATTAAGTTTGCCATTCAGCCATTAGGGAGGTAATCATCTTACCGGACCACAGATTCATCACAGGAATCAGAATCAAAGCTAATAGTCAATATTGCATTTAGTAGTAGACTGTCATTCAGACATAGGTATGCCTACGGACTCAAAGATGATCTGCCACTACAGCAAAGCATTTGTTAAATAATTTTGGTGCTGCGACTTTGACTGGAATGGAAAATTAGTGATTTGAAATAAACAAAAAGGGTATCTCATTTATAAAAGCAAGAAATTAGTGATATGAATGATTGCTAATGAAGAAACTGCTAGAAATGTAACAAAAAGAAGCTGTGAGCTGGAATCATCACAAAGGAAATATTTAATTTAAGGAATGTTACTCAGATCTTTGTTGTAAATCAGAAATAACACATTGCACACTTACAGGTTTCCTCATGCAATTTGTGCATCTGTATGTGCAAGATGGTACATCAATTCATAAGGCTATTCTCACAATAAAGTAGTCAGTCATAGAGCTGGGAAGATGTTAAGTGTGAAAATCATTGGGACCAAATCCTTTGTCTTGTTAGGCGTGAGGTGTTTGTTAGGGGATATTTTACCCAAAGTTACAGAGTTAATTCCAGAATATCATGCTGTTAGAAAATGTAACTATTTTGAAATTCAGATTTTAAATATTTATTCAAAAACATAATCCTTTATTGTAGTGTACAATAAAACATTTAAAACTTAATCCAACCTTTTCTTTTCCCTTACACATAAAGTATGTTTAGTAAAAATGCTGATTTACAAAAATGTGACTAAATGGGAGTGTTTGAAATACATAGTTCTCAGAAGGTTTTTCCATAGACTTTAATTTATCTATTTATCTATTTCAGTATTTTTGATCAATAATATCCTTCCTGTCAGTATAGAAGCCTTTTGATGACCTGATTTATGTTAATATTAAATGGTAGTTCAATAACAATTATTGAATTCCTGATTAATATTGAATTATTTGAATTCCTGATTAATATTGACTGAACCTTTATCTTAAGTGATGCTGGAACATCCCAGACTTTTCTGCACTGATGACCTCTATATGAGGTCAGGATATCTAGGTCACTGGGCAAATATGGAAATATCCCAGGAAGGTTTGAGTTCAGCACGTAAAAGCACATACTCATGGTTTAGAAAGCTATCGGATGTGTGGGCAGGGTAGTTTGAGATCTGTGTGGATTCCTCTGCTCTCTTGGAGGCCCTAGCAATTTGGTGTGGTGCCTGCGTATGATATAGAGACAGCATTAGTAACTTTGGTGATGAACTTCTTTTAGTGATGGACACTGATCTCACGTGTCCATATTATTTTTGTTAGATACATCGATGGTTAATATAGCTCAGCATGAGGCGTTTTAGGTACTGTTATAGGATATGATAATGATGGACAGGGCTGATCCTTCCATGGCGCTCTTTCTGAGAGGCAACAGGGTAGCTGCTCACCTCACTGATGCAGGAAATATCTCTTACATCTTTTCCATTTTGTCACTCCTGTTGTTCAAAATGTATATTAGTTTGTTACAGGCAGTTGTTAGGCATTTTTGACTACAGTGTTGTCCACATTCTGATGGTACCAGACTGTTTCCTGTATATCAAATTGCAACATTGTTTTTCTTGCTTTCCCAATGTTTGACTGAGATATAGGATCTGAACTTTTTGAGACTGAATCTTGAAAAGATGGAGACGATGGTTGGCATGGAAAGCAACTTGAGGAAATGGTAATGGTTGTGACTGCTCTCCATAATAAGCAGCTTTTTGAAGCCCTGTTCACTCTTTGATTCCCAGGTTACTGCAGTGGCTTATGCCATTACTTTTTGTTTTTTATCCACAATATCTAGGAGAAAGTGGCTTTTCTATGATAATGTGGAGTTCACTGTAGTCAGTCACACTATTGAAATTTTCATGTCTGGAGTCTTTTCTGCTTGTTTGCATCTTTGAAGACCTTTGGAAGCCTCAGCTAGTACAGAATGTGGAGCTCACCTGTTCATTCAAGTTTGGAATGAGTGCATTACACCCATGTTCTGCAGACTGCGCTGATTTCCCATTTGCTTTCAGATGACATTTGTTCTAATATCTACAGCCATACATGGTTTCTGATCCAGCTTCCTTACAAGCTGCTTCTTTCCCTTGGTACTACCATGATGGCTGAGGTCAAATGAGGCACTTTTGCTGACCATCCTTAGATGTGCACTTTTAGGGATAGACAGTAGAGTATTTATAGTAGAGTCCTTGGCTGTGGTTCTGGCTCTTTGCCAGAGCTCCTTTCACTTATCTGCAGACATAGCATATAGGACAACTTTCTAGTAAAGTATACACATGCATTTGTATGATCAATAATAGTAAATGGGCAATATGAACATAATAAATGTCTTAAAAGAGCTATATAGTATACAAATTCATTGAGTAATCAATTTGTAGTAATATCAAATTAGCACTTACCAAATGAAAAGCCTTTCAATAATAAATCACCGCTAAAATTATTATCTAAGAAAATCTGCACTGCCTTGACACTGGATCTTCCAGTCTATACATCAAATGGTATATAATCTGTTTTTAAATTATAAACGTCTTGGGGCAGGATGTTGTCATCCTCTGTGTATATTGCTGCGTTGAGCACATTGATGATGCTGTATAAAACAGGATATTAGATATCTCTAATCTTGTGTGCTGAGTTAAGATATAAAATGCAACACTAACACTGCTGTCTAAAAGTGATACAATGAACTAATCAAAGCAAAATATAAGAAGGAAATTGTTTGCTCATCTCTAGTCCCAAATCATGGCTGATGTTAAGCATAATGGTGTCTTAGGGACTGATTCAAAGCTTATTGATGTCAATGGAAGCTCCAAGAAAGAATTCTTTTGCCCTCCTTCACGACATTTCATGCAAGATCTGCGGTATATTTAAAAAAATTAAAAGTAACAATTAAAAAATAAAATAATAAATGACATCCTTAAAACATAACTGGAATAATATGTTTGAATGAATTAAGGAAGTATACAAACCATAAAATTGTATTTTATTTCTGCTTCCATTTCTTTGTTTTTGTTTCTCTCTCACTTTTTTTCTCCCACATTCTTTTTGGCTATATATTCCATTTTCTTTCTCATGCTTACCCTAAGATCACTCCTTCCCTCCTTATTCCTGACAAGACAGGTTTGGGACTCAAAAATTGATTTACAAGATGCTTATTTTCACATGTAAATCAGATCTTCCCATCCAAAATATCTAGAGTTTGTGGTGGGAGGAGATCAATACCAATTCAAGGTCCTCTTTTGGACACTCTATGATATGTGGAGTATTCACAAACTGTTTTTGAGCAGTAGCAACATGTATGAGCTGTCCTAGTATCTGTGTACCCTTACTTAGACAATTGGCTTATCAGGGTGTCCTTACAGGAGGACCTAGCAAAAGCTACATCACAGATATGTACCTTGTTCCAAACACTGGAGTTCAAGAAACCAAGTCATATATTTTATTGGGGCAGTTCTGGATTCTCGGAAAGGCAGAGCTTTTCTTCCAGAAGAAAGGCATTTCAAAATCCTTACAGCAATAGCAATAATACAGGAGAACTCTTGACAAACAGTGATTTTTTCCTCAAGTTGATGGGCTTTATGGCTTCAGCCACACAATTTAATTCTGTACAAATATCTGAAGATGAGGCCTCTACAACATTGGTTAGCAAGATACTGTATTCCAAATACAGACAGCATGTTTATGACATTGACACTACCTGGAGATATGTTCCTGTGACTCATATGGTGGACTCAATATCGCGATGCCCTCAAAGGGATTGCATTCAACCCCTAGCTGCATCAGCTACAGTCACTTCCAATGCTTCCAGTTGGGGCTTATTAAAAGAATCTAACAAGTCACTGGCATTCCAGGGAGAAAAAATTGCTATCAACATTCTAAAATTTAGAGCAATATATTGGGCTCATAAATACTTTCTCGCTCATCTATGTGGCAGCGTGGTTCAGGCAACTCCTTACAATATTACAGAAGTATTTTACATGAACAAGTGGATGGGGGTTGTGGAGAGAGACACGTTATAGCCACCTGTGCAAAGAGGCTGTAGTTCTGTAGGAGTGGTGCATGGTACACCAATTTTTATCCTGTAACTCTCCATCTTGCTGACAAGGACAATATGCGGGCGGATCAGCTGAGCAGACACTTGTATGATCAGCACAAGCAGGGGCGGCTCCAGGCACCAGCCCAGCAAGCTCGTGCCGGGGGCGGCAAGCCACGGGGGGCGGCCTGCCGGTCGCTGTGAGGGCGGCAGTCATGCTGCCTTTGGCGGCATTTCTGCAGGAGGTCCGCCGGTCCCGCGTTTTGGCGGCAATTTGGTGGCGGGTATGCCGGTGCGGGACTGGTAGGGCATCCGCAGAACCACCGCCGAATTCGCGTGACCTGGGCGGACCTCCCACAGAAACGCCGCCGAAGGCTGCCTGACTGCCATGCTTGGGGCGGCAAAAAACATAGATCCGCCCCTGAGCACAAGTGATCACTCAAGAATTTAGTAGTAAACAACAACATCTTTCTGTGAGTGTATCCAGAGAGAGACACATTTTCAACCACGCACAACTCCAGAGCAAAAGCAGACCACCACTCTATCTCAGCAGTACTTTTTCAGGGCTGGTGGTGGGAACATCTTCTATGCATTTCCCCCCAATTCCTCTAATGCAGGAAGTTCTCAGGAAAATCAAGCAAAGCCAGGGTTATTCTGATAGCCCAGGCCTGAGCAAGACAATAGTGGTTTTGGATCTCCTGCAGCTATCATAAGGGATTTCTGTCTTTGCCTGCAATTCCAGACCTTTTGACCAGAAGAGCGGTTAGATTTGCTATCCAGACCCAGATTCTTTCCATTTAACACCATGGGCCACAAGGCTTTTGGCAAATCTGGAACTGTCCTATTCAGAAACAGTACAGGAGATATAGTTGTCCTTCAGGAAACAGTCAGCTCACCTATGTTGTCATAAATGGAAAAGGTCTCTTTTTGGAGAACCAGCTATAAAGGAAACCTATGTTCAGCTTCTGTTCAATCCATACTGAAGTACTTTATATGAAATCCTTGGGGCTCTCCATATCTTTGGTAAAAGTATATCTCAGAGCCATCTCTGCAGATCACAGCTTAATTGAGCAAAAGACTATATTTAGCCATGATCGGGTAAAAAGATTCTTGAAGGGGCTAATAATGTCTACCCTGTGGTTAGAGAACCTCGCCTACGTGGGATCTCAGTCTAGTCCTTATTCAGCTCATGAATCCTCCCTTCAAACCCATGGGAGAATGTTCCCTATTTCAACTCTCAATTGAGAGACTTTTTTATACCTATAACTATTCCTCTAGAAGGCTGAGCAAGCTACAGGCTGTCATGGCTGGACTCTGCCTCTCTTCCCTTCTTCTGCCCCTCCTCCCCCAAGTTATTCACAAAGATAAAGTGATCCTTTAGCCAACCTGAAATTTCTCTCCAAGGTGGCAACAGAATTCAATCTTAACTAATTCATAAATTTACCAATATCTTTCCCTAGGCCTCACTGTCACTCAGGGGAAGTTAAGCAACATACTTGGATGCTAAAAGAGCATTAATCTTCTGTTTGAGTATAGCTAAGGAATACAGAAAATCACCTAGACTGTTTGTCTCTTATGGGGAAAAAAGTAGAGCTCAGGCAGTCACCTGCCAGCGCCTTTCTAAGTGTCTGACTCTCTATTGAATAGTGTTTCTGAACACACCTCTGCGCCTCTTCCAGAAGGGCTTAGAACACACTCAGAGTGAAGACCACTTCCATGGCCTGCCTTAGGGCTTGTCTACACAGCAAGTTACCGCATGGCAAGCCAGGATGTCACTCTACAATGCCTCAGCTTGCCACATAGTAACTTGCTATGTGGATACTGCTACAGTGCAGTGAAAATTTTCGGAGGCTGTACTCCAGGACTTTCACTGTGTGGTAGCAGTGTCCACATGATGAGTTATTGCTCAGCAGGTTGGGGTGCTGTAGATATACTCCCGGCTTGCCACTAAGTGATTTGCCAGGTAAACAAGCACTCATTGTCTTCCCATATTCAAAATCAGTAGAGCTGCCTCTTAGAGCTTGATTCTATCACAAAATGTTGTTGTTTACATGTGGCATCTAAATCAGATAAACAGTTTAGTAAAGAAGCATTACAGTATCTATTTAACTAGTTTTCTTTGTCCCACTATCCAGAGGGAGGAGTGCTGGTTGCTCAACTCCCAAGTGGGAATATGCAGAGGACTCCCAAAAAAAAAAAATTAAGGTTACTCACCTGTAACCAGAGTTCTTCACGATTACCTCTGCACATTCACATTCCCCATCCTCCTTCCCCTCTTCCTTGGAGTCCTAATTTCAACTTTGCCTTTGAAGACGTGATGGAAAGAAGTCATCTGGTTGGCAAACCACGCTCTCTCTTTATAATCCCATCCTCTGAAAGAGGAGTAGGTGACACAAGAGCTCTGCAACAGGCACTGCTACTAGAAAGTTCTACTTGTCCAAGTTGCACAATTCATGTATTCCAAGAGTGTGAATATGCAGAGGTCATGTCGAAGAACTCCAGTGCAGGTGAGTAACCTTCATTTCTGTCCTCTTTGTGTATATCTGCATTGACTTGCCATCTAGTCCATTCTTCTCTTTTGATTCTTATCTCCCTCTATTTCTCTTGTCCTCTTTTTCATTATTGCTTTCTCTTTGGCTAGTCATTTCCCAGGTCTCTTCCTCTGTTTTACCCTCTCTAAATTAATGACTATTGTGCATTCCTGTTTTCTCACACCCAATATATAAAATGCACTTTAAGTACACACTTTTAAGTGTTAGCACATCCTTTACTAATTTTTATTCTCCATACCATGGAATCATGCCTAAAAATATATAACAGCACAGAAAGGGAAAACGAATTATATGTGCATTCATACACCTGATGGCTTGGCAATGTCTTAGAGTGTTTTAAACTGTCTCCTCCTCTCCCCCCCAACTTCTCCTCTCCCATGAAGAAAAGCAAACTTGTTATTCTTAAGTAATAAAGGTTTGCTGAAAGTAAACATAAAAGTCACACCCTCTTCCTGACATGACTACACTAGATGTAATCTGATTCCTCCACTCCAGTATCTTTTTTTTATTGCTCCCACAAGAGGCTATTCAATCATGCTATGAGACTCCATCTTCAAGCTCTTTTACTTTGACTTAATCCAGCAGATGTATTTAAGATACACTTTAGTAATGTGCTTTTAGTAGAGGAGGTCTTAATACTCAAACAGGTGACAGTCAACAGTGTAAGTAACAAATAGAGATCCTTAATAAATAACAGCTCCTCCAATTTTATTTTGGATTAATACTGTTCAAAATAAAATACATTCTATTGCACGTGAATCTGTTAAACAAAAATGAAACATAGACAGTATGTGGTATTACTGAAGTTTTGTTGACATGAATTTAATGTGGCCGCATGACTCATGAATGTTGGACTCCCTTGGAATGTTTACCTCTCCCTAGCAACTCCCTAGATATAAGGTGCCTACTCCCAAGATTTTGCTTGGAACCAATAATTATTTAAAAACAAACACTCACTATGGTATTCTATAATACAGGTACAAAACACGGTAGTAACACTGTTGCAAACTGCAGTGTTTGGGGCCATTTCTGTAGAATTGTAGAGGAATATTAGGACAGAGAGGTAAAAATGTTGGTAGTGTTAAGTTAAGCCAATAAAAAGTAAAAAGGTGGAAAAGGTTTAGTCTGTATATAGATAAATTTTTTCTGATATGAACAACACTTTTCATTTTGTGCTAAGCTGCATGTGTTCTTCACAGGAGAGGAGCTGTGTACTGGCCTCATATCAGGGTGTTCCTTGGACTGTTCCTTCGGTTTCCAGACTGATGTCCACAACTGTGAGATCTGTCAGTGCCGTTCAAGGCCTAAGAAATGCAAACCCATAGTATGTGACAAGTACTGTCCATTTGGATACTTGTACGTATTTTTATTCTGAAAGCATATTTATCATAATCCTTGTGCATATAAAATATGCAAAATCCATGAATATTTATTTGTTTGTTTTATGTATGAAAAATGGGAGGCATGTGGAGAGGCAGGAATGTACATACTTGTTAAGTGTATAGTATTCCTCATGCAGACTTGGATGCTAGAATTGAAGTTGTGAAAATGGATTTTGATCACTAGACCAAAAGAAAATTCAAATAATCAACATGACTAACAAAATTATAAAAGCAGAAAAGTATCTTTTAAAATAGTTTCAAACAGTCTTTGAGAGAGAATTTAAAGAACTGCATAAAATTTACCTTTCATGTTGCTTTTTAAAATTTCTTTTACACTAACATCTCTGATATCCCCTCCATCTCATAACTTGCTTCTTTTACTCAAAAAGAACAGGAGTACTTGTGGCACCTTAGAGACTAACAAATTTATTAGAGCATAAGCTTTCGTGGACTACAGCCCACTTCTTCGGATGCATACAGAGTGGAATAAATATTGAGGAGATACATATACACACATACAGAGAGCATAAACAGGTGGGAGTTGTCTTACCAATTCTGAGAGACCAATTAAGTAAGAAAAAAAACTTTTGAAGTATAAATATCTCTGTCATGGTGGTATACAAAGGGCTGATCCTGAGTTGAATCACTCAAGTTGGTGTGTACACTGGCCTTTTGGGGACAGGAGACCT
>NC_048300.1:63596054-63756184 GCF_013100865.1 Trachemys scripta elegans | reverse complement strand
GCAAAAAGAACAGGAGTACTTGTGGCACCTTAGAGACTAACAAATTTATTAGAGCATAAGCTTTCGTGGACTACAGCCCACTTCTTCGGATGCATACCGAAGAAGTGGGCTGTAGTCCACGAAAGCTTATGCTCTAATAAATTTGTTAGTCTCTAAGGTGCCACAAGTACTCCTGTTCTTTTTGCGGATACAGACTAACATGGCTGCTACTCTGAAAGCTTCTTTTACTCAGTTGATCTTTTTATTATGACATAACAGTAGCTTACCTGAGCAATCATCTGCTCTAGTTTTCCATTTCTTTTCTGCTAGTTACCTCCTGTGGAAAACTAATGGAAAGTCAGTCTTTTGTCTGTCATAAGTTTTTCTAAGTATCACAGAGACCTAAAATGTTAAGACACCCTCTTCCTTAAAAAGAAGTAATGGTGGGTATATTTTTTTTAATCAGGAAGAAGGGATCCTGCAGCAAATTGGGCTATTATTTTGTCATAGGTAGAGATTTCTTTAGAATCCGTTGATATGCAGACATTCAGTGTCCTCAGTGAAGGTTTAACCAACGCGCTCCACCCCTGCCAAAAAGGCACAACACCATTCTATAGGAACTAACATAAATTCAACTCCTCCCTTGCTTAATGTTGGTAGTTTTAACCCACAATATCTAACCTTCAGATACTGTATTTAGCTAACTCCACTACTGTTACTGACCTTGGCAGTTTATACTTGACCTTCTTTAGTTCCTGGCTTATTCCTTTTTTCTCCTGTTACTTAATTTGGCACTTACCTTTTAAGCCTTATAGTGTCTACTCTTAATAATCTTATACACTGCACTGTAGTTCCTTCTTATTTCGTATTTTCTTTAATCTTTTTGAATAATCATTTTTAATATGGTGCAGCCTAAATCATCCAAACATTTGAGACACATCACAGACTTTAAGAAAAATGGAGATCCAGCTCTGTCATGATCTGACAGCAGAGAATTTAACCAATGCTAGAATTGTAGAGGGGGAGGGGGGAGTGAATAAATGAGTGGGTCACACTCACAATACTTAGTGCTGTCAGATGAAAAATCTGGCGCAGACAACCCTCCTGCCTCCTTTTTTTAAAATATATATTATGGGCTTGCTTCCCCCACCTCGCAATTCAACCACTGAGTTGTACTGTACTTATGTGAATGTATCAGTGCAGTTGCCCTCTTTTAGTGTTAATATAGCACTATGCAAGTACATAGTGTTGTACAAATGGTGAAATATGATCAACATAAAACAGAGCCCTGCCCTGAGGACCATGCATTCTAAAGGCACAGGAGGTACAATATACCCCTCTACCCCGATATAACACAAATTCGGATTTAACGCGGTAAAGCAGTGCTCCAGGAGGCAGTGCTGCGCATTCCGGCAGATCAAAGCAAGTTTGATATAATGCGGTTTCACCTATAACGCGGTAAGATTTTTTGGCTCCCAAGGACACCGTTATATCTGGGTAGAGGTGTATTATAATACTGGGGGGGAAGGACTCCTAAAACCTCCATAAAATTGCATTTAAAACAATATTTATTTTATTTTATTTGGATTTCTAATCACACTAAAAAAGGATGCCTTTCCATGTGCTTTAGGTCCCCCCGACGTAATTTAAAAGTATCCACATAAAAAACCACTCTAGTAGAACTAGTGTGCAGTAATACCATTTAATATAACCCATAAAGCATTGCTTTAAAATGTTATTGGATTTAGCAGTTTTTCAAGGAGAGTAGGAATGAAACAGAACACAGTGCAGGTTAAGTGAGTGGCTGTTCCAAGCATTTAGCCGCAAAAATAGGATGCATCAAGTCTCCACCGGATGAAGAAGACAAAGAGAGTAGGTAGACAGGAAATGTGGGCAATCTGAGAGTACAAGGGGGGTGTAAAAGATTATGGAAGAGATGTAGTTGGGGCAAAATTCTGGAGAGCTTTGAAAATTACTAGATGTGACCGTATATTCCACATGTTCTCACCAGTTATGGACAACAAGAATAATTTTCACTAGTTGATATTTGAATCCTCGGTTTATTTTAATGTTGATAATTCAAAAGTACAAACTGAAATAATATTCCACTAGTGTAAAGAAATGTAAAAAATATCTTAACGTTACCATGAACGATGAAAACCAATAGGTTATTAAACTCGTGTTTCATTGCAATTTGTAGCAAAAAGCAGAACCTGACTTTGTTTATGGTATAGAAAATGTCATTGCGACATTCAGGTGCTCAGCAACGCTTGAACTTTGGCATGGAATACATGAATTTTTTATTTACATTTTCAGATGCTGAGTTTAAATACTGTTATCTCTGATAGTATTCAGTAATTAGCAGTTATTTTTAGCTTCCTAATCAATAACAAACTATACAGAATAATCTAATATGATGTCACTATAAAAAGGACACTGTCAAGGTTGTTAGACCTTGCTTTAACAGCTGCCCCACGTTATAGCTCTTAAATTAAGGGTCGTAACATTGTTGTAGCACTAATTTAAAAAAAAAATCAGAAAAGATAAATCCACCGTTGACTGTTACTTGAGCTATACATACAATGGACATCTCGGTGTGCACACACACGTTCTCATAGTTCAACATAAAATAGCATACGTACATGTGCAGTTTACATAGTTTATTTACAGGGCAGCTCTCCAATTTTTTTTTTTAATTCAGTACTCCACCAATAATACTTTTTAAAAGTATATGATTCCAGTTCTGAATGTAAAAGCTAGCGTGTGGAATAATTGTTAAAATATGGTCGTTTTAAAGGCATGTCACTGTCTTTTAAGGCCCGATGCAGGAAAGCACTTACGTATGAGCATAAGTGCTTTCCTGAGCAAAGACCTAAATGTGTTTTGGGGGTTTTTTGTTTTTTTTTCAATTGACTCTTTTTCTTGATTTTTGCTGTGGAGTATCTAAGGCTATCAAGCTAGCTTCTCTTTATACTTTTTCCTTTATAAAATATTTCTACCTTCAAATTAATTTATTTTATTTCACTAGTAACCCTAACTTTGGATCATATATTGCAGTGTTTAAAACTGTGTACTATTGTGAGTTCTGGAAATGCTTATCATAATTATTCTGAAATGCCACATATTGTGCTTGTTATTCATTGATGTGTGTTTTATTTATTTACTTTTTATTTATTATTCATATTAATTTGCTAGTTTTACTGTTCTGTTCTGTTTTTATTATAATTGTATAATACATTTTTCCACTAAAATGAATTTGGGGAAAACTCACTCTTTCTTAATGAGCACTTTATGGGATTAAGTTTTATTTGATCCAGTATGTTTTCCTTTATTTTGTTTTGTTTTATAAACAGTAATTATGGGGGGGAAGGGAAAAAGGATACTTTATTACAGTTTAGAGTGAAACACAGTAGGGACAGAAATCCGCAATGAACATATTTATGCAACTTCTGAATGTTGGACCTTGGGTATTTAGGAAGAATGAATGTTGTCCTAAGGTAAGTAAATGCAATAGATTTCCATTCATGGTTCTTTACTCCCAGTGTGTGACTGGCGGTAACTTCCTTAACCAGAATCCACAACACCAGTGAGTGGAATATGTGTAGCTGCTAAGAATAATAGTCAGCCATTCCTTAGTCCATTTTTCTTTCTACTTAGGACAGAGAAACATCTTTTGACTGTTGCTGCTATGTGTATATGTTCATCCTTACTCTGTGGGAGTTTATTCATTTTTTTTTAAAGTGAAGTCCTCTCTTTATTCTTATTGTTTCAACTGCTTCTTACTGTTACTTTGGTTTACATACAAATTAGATATTTATCTGTGAGGTGAGTCTTTGATACCTGACTACCTTATATTTGATTGAGATGCCTCTTTGCTAAGGCTGAGTGTCATGGCAGGTCTCTGGCTCGTTCCTTCTTTTTCTTCTGGGTTGTGATTTGTTTGGTTTTTTGAGGCACAGACCAATGACTTCAAAAAGAGCCTTAAGTGTAATTAGCAGATGTCTGTCAGAATGATAATGTCTTCTCCTTATTGTATCTGGGGACACACCAGGACACTCATTGATTCAGATTCTCTAGAATGTGTTTTTAAATTGTGAGGACTTAGATCAATCATATCAGATCTGATTCTCTTTCTCTAAAGTAGCCTGGAAGT
Source organism: Trachemys scripta elegans (assembly GCF_013100865.1). Taxonomy (NCBI): domain Eukaryota; kingdom Metazoa; phylum Chordata; order Testudines; family Emydidae; genus Trachemys; species Trachemys scripta. The sequence goes on along the minus strand of NC_048300.1, from coordinate 63,752,052 downwards.
CCTTAAAAATACTAGTTAAATACCTCAGATGGAAATTGAGACTCTTCAGATTTGCCTGTTTAAAAGTAAGACCAGTTAAATAGACCCTGCAGTGCCACTTCACCATTTGCAAAGCATTTGAATTAAGTCTGATGTTAAGGGTTACATAAAGGCATTAGATCTGTTGGAGCATCGACATAATTTCCTTGTGGCACTCAACAATGACTTGAAGTTAAAATGGGAGCATGTCCCCAAAACAAGTAGAACAGGTCTACTTCTTTAGCTGAATATTTTGGCATATATGATACCTCCCTCATGTATCCTCAGCATCTTGGATTTCCTGGGGTCTCTGCTCACTCCAGATCTACACTGTCATAGCAATGAGAGCCCAGCGCCAAAGAGTACAGATTGGCTTCCTGTACATTTTAATGAATGCTTTCTTCCTGCATGATTTCAGCCCTATTGACCCATACACAACCTGTCAAGGCATCTTGCTCACCAAATATCAGTTGGAGCACCTGGCTCTAGCCACACAAAATATGCTGATGTCTGTGCCTAAGCCATCAAGTCTATCAACATGTTCAGCCCCATTGATTGTGTACCAAAGGTACCTTATATAAATGTTAAACAGTAATTGATTCCATCAAAGAGCTTGGCATTCTCAGCACCATATTTCCTCAGTCCATACCTTCACCTCTCTAACTGGCTGACTCCAAGAGACTGAGGCAGAAAAAGATTCATCAGGTCAGTGCTATCTGGAGAAATCTTAACATCGTACATTTCTTTGAAGTCTCTTTTCTGGAAGGACACAGATTCTTCCTCTTTCTAGAGGAAAGCCAATGAGCAAGAAGAATGCTTTAAGAACATAGTAAAAGAGGATTTGCATCTGGTTAGTGTGTCTTTTGATCCCTATCTTGCAACAGCTTCTTCCGGGATAGAAATTTGCAAGCATGCATCATTGTGGTCTTATGGTCTCCTGCAAAAAGTGCAGCAAAAAAAATATGAGGACCTGTCACACAGAGGTAGAGAAATTTAGGAAAAAGGGTAGAAATTGAACAGGTGGAAGAGAACAAGAGTAAGGCAACTTTTCAATTCCCTGAGTTTCCAGCATCTAGCATTCATATTTTTCATACCAGAGGAGGAATAAACAAGAAGCAGTGCCTAATAACCCAGCCAATGCCAGCAAGCACAGCTTCAAAGATCCCTAGGACCCCAAGCAGAGTGCGAAGTCACCCAAGAACTAGAGGACTTGGTGCCTTCAGCATTGTCCATCTCAGCAACAAGAACGCTAGGGATTTTTAAAGGCTTGTTTAATCAGCCAGTTTCTACCATGGAAGATCGCCCTGTAAGAAGAAGAAGAAGAAGAAGAATACCTTCCACAATTTCCAGTAACCCTTAATCATGGATCATCAAAATTATGGTGTAGGACAACACACTGATTTCTCCCTTCAAGCATGCACTCGAGTACAGCTCTGTCAAAAAGAATTCACGTGCAAATCCGATCCCTCTTTTACAAAAATGCCATTAAACCCATACCATCAATTACAAAAGGATATTTTATTCTAGGTACTTCTGTGTCAGAATTGGTGTAATGTAGGTTAGGGCCAAATAGATCAGCTGAACACTTGATGAAAAGAAAAAAGTAAGTCCCCTGATTAATTTTGTTTTGAAATTTCCCAGACCCTCAAGTTTTTCTAATCTAGACCTTGTTATTCCACTATCTCTTGGCAGAACATTTTAGTATTCAGGTACAGGTGATAGTATTTTGTCATGTCTAGAGAAGGTATTTTCTGACTTTGCCCAATTCCGGGCAGATACACAAAGGAGGAGGAGGTCATGAGAAGTCTTCCACACGTTTTGCATCCTGTGCCAGAGCTGTCTAATTGTTGCACTTCCCCAAACATAAACACTGTGACTCTAGTTTCCACAGTGGCATAGGACAACTCAAAGGGAATGGAGAAGGGCAGGATCATGGCCCCTATCTGCCTTTTCACAAGTCAGGGTGCTAACTCCACGGGGGAGCACAAGTTGTACCCTAAAGAAGGATGGATCCATGAGGAAGGATGATCTCAGAGTTAAGAGAATGAACTGGGACTCAGGAGACCTGGATTCAGTTCCCACCTGTTGCAGACTTCTTATGTGACCTTATGCAAATCACTTAATCTTTCTGTGCTCAATTCTTCATTTTAAAAAATGGATATAATACTTCCCTACCTCACAAAGATCTAGTGAGGATAAAAGTGTTGATGTTTTTTTGAGGCACAGAGATACTACACTAATGACAGCCGTAGAAGTACCTTGACAGACCAATCAGTAGTGTTTGTGCTCCATTGATACTCCAGGAGACATTGTGTTTGCCTGAGGCACAAAGTCTCCTGGAATACTTGTTGCAACAATCCCCTTCTGCACTGCCTCTATGCATTTGTCTATACTGCAGCTGGCAGCATGCTTTCTACTATGGGTAGACAGACACATGCTACCTCTGCTTGAGCTAGCAATCTACAAATAGTATAGTTGAGGCAGCAGTTCAGCCTAGCCACCTGAATATAGACCCACCTGGACATTCTAGGTACATAGTCAAGTAACTATGCTGAGCCGCCAACCATGCTATCCCTGACTGTGCCGCTATTTGTAGCGTGCTAGCTTGAACAGAGCTAGCGTGTCTGTCTACTCAAGCCAGGAAGCATGCCCCCAGCTGCAGTGTAAGCATATCTTACAAAAGCCACTATTGAGCCCTGTACATGCAGCTCTGCTGTTTAAATGCTATAGTTTTGCAGGTATTTTATTTATTTATTTTTATTCCTAGTCATTAGATTGTTAGCTTTGTCCTTTCTCTTGGTTGTGGATAATAAATTAAAATTGCATCCATCCTTTTGTTTAGCAGTTCCAGGCTTGGCATTCCATTTTTAATGTGGGTATTTCTTATATTGTTTCCTTTACAGTGGTTACTTTTTGTTTTGCTGGTTGGGGTTTTTTTTGTGTTTTTGTTTTTTGTTTTCTTTAACTTGGATACACTTTAACTGCGTCTTTCAGGGTTTTTTCCCCCTGAAACTGGCCTAGATTTGCTCTGCTCAAACCAATGGTCCTTCTAATGCTGCTGTTGTTTTTCTGTATATGCAGATAAGTTTACTGTTACAAACTCTCCAGGTTAAACCACCACATTTTATTGTTAATCATTGAGAAGTATTTTTCCATTTAGCTGTGTAAACCATAAACCATGACTCAAATGAATTAGCATTAGAAAAAAGCTAGATTAAGGATGTCCAATCTGAGGTTATATCAAATTATTTTAAATGTTGCACATACAATTTTGCTATGGAAGCTAGATTGAAAGTTAATGTCTCGGGTTGTGATAAAAATCCTTTTCACAAAAGCTACCAATACAGGAGTCGATGTCTCTTCAAAATATCAAAATACTTAAAACGATGGTTTCACTCTAAAAAATGCTTGTAATCATTGTGCGAATCCCTTATCATGCCAATGACTTGCAGATCAAATGTGCTCACTATACAAGTAAAAATATCCTTTTTTCTAATTGCCAGACCTGCCAATTCAAACTGGAATCTGAGTTATGCTGGGTTCTTTCCTGCTACTGCATAATCAGCAATAATAAAAGTTTTGCAGGACAGTTTATGCTCTAAGGCACCTTTGCAATTCATCTTCAGTGGGTTTGTGCATATGTAACATACTGTAATTTAGGGAACAATTGTGTTTGACAAAGCACAAGATGGAATAGAATCCACCACATTCTCTTTTAGCAGTATTTCCTTATGTGAGTTTGTAACTAAAACATATCTGTGTCTGTAAAGTCAGCAGATAGGATTCTGAATATGCAGATCGCTCTAGCAAGAAATATAGTCAATTTTCAGAGTAGAACTACACTTAAAATTAGTTAACCCACTAATAATACATTCTTGGAAAACCAGAGTAGACACGCATTTCATATTAATATTCAGTCCAAGGAAATCAACTGAAGTTCATGCAGTATCTGGGGAAATTCAGTATTCAGAATAAAAGGTCAAATGTTAAATTGGAAGAATTGGCTGGAAAATGGTATTCTCAAACTCTGGATGAGTTTTGCAGAGTTAAAGACCAAATCAGGTTAACACAAGAATGCACACTGGCAGTATCTAATGCTAAGGGACTGCCTAAAAAAAGATTTTTTGGTAAATAACTTCAAGCCCGAGATCAGAAATCTGTGGAATTTTTTATTGAAAAGAATAAGACAAAATAGCATCTGAAGTATGTAAATTTGTATTAAAACAGGTGAGGAAAGCTTCCATTCTCTCTCGCTCTCTCGCTCTCCAAGTTGAAATTCTATTGTTTAGAACATAGTTTTTCTCTAATCAAGGGTAAAGTAGCAATGCAAAAGAGATGTTGATTTACAGATGATGTGGCCCAAGATTTCCCATAAGGTTTTCTGATCCCCTTTTCATTTGAACAGGTTAGACTTGAAAGACAATAACAAATACTAGAGGTGTTCAATAAGCGTTGGTAGCTATGATTCAAATCCTGTTTTCCCCTTGAGAGGACAAACAAAGCCCAAACACAGTGGAAGTAGTGCAAATTGACTGCACAGAGGGAAATAGACTGTAAGCTGGCAATACAGGGAAACTTTGCATGGCCTGTGCATCATGAGGCCGTTAAATGGAATAACTTGAGTGCTCACTGAAATGAGCAAGGGTTGCACAATTTTTTCCTTATAAACTTATCACATTATGACTTTACATCTTCCTTTGAATTAAGTGATAATGTTTTCTTTATAGGAGCTTCCGCATGTTCCAGTGATTGTGGTACTCATTCATCTAGGGGGTTAAAGGTCATATTTGGAATAGAGTACTGGATGTCATAAGTTGAGTAGTTAAGTGTGCTTAGATACTTGCACAATCAGGCCCTAATTCGTTAGTGCTATTAAAGAACTATAGCTCCTTATATGAAAAGTGCTATAGAAGTACAAGGTATTATATGAGGCCTGTGTCTAGAGGTATGTAGGAAGCAGTAGTTTCTACCCTATACATATAGAGTGGATGAGGTAGTTTGGGTTCCTTAGTTTATAGAGGAAAGATAGATTGGGATTATAGGTTTTCTGTACTGAATATGAATAAGAGGTGAGATGTTGTCTTCCCCTGTGAACAGTCATGCAGAATGGAGAGGCGTCTGTAGCTTATAGGAAGTGAATAGGAATTGTTTCTTTGTACATATGAACTATGTGAATTCAGGTATTGTGTTAACTATTGGAAATATTAATGGGACAGAGTGAAGGCAGCAAGTAAGGTGGGTTCTGATGAATATTGATAACATTTTCTATATTAGTTGATCGAGTAAAATTGACACCAGTAAATTTTTTTAGTAACCTTGTCTCTAAATTTCTACTCTGCCTTTCCTGTAATGTTGTTAATTACAGCCATAGTGTTATCTTAACAGTTTTTGTCTCAGAGCTGTCTTGGAGTTTTTTTAAGTAATTATTTTTAATAAGATTGGGTGATTTAAATTGTTGATCTAAATCACTAGGGTTTAGTTTGTTGTTTAAATCAGCTTGAGGCTTTCTAAAAAAATTTAAATTTGTACTATTGCAACTTTAGATTAAATAAAGTATAATGAACTGAACTATAAACACTGGTTGGCTGGGTTTTTTTTTTTAAGTGTCACTATTAGTAATGTCTTTTATTTGAATTTTACAGAACTGCTGCAGGCAAAAAAAAAATATTGAAAATTAAAGTGCTGATCCTGCAAACAATTACGCAGGGAAGCATCATTACTCACATGAATAGCCCCAAACTCAATGAGACTACTCATGCTAAAAGTTAAGCTAAAACGGTAGTTTAACAAAAAATTTCCTGGCATAAAATCTGTCACTTCAAAACAAAATTGCTTCAGTGTTAACAGTGAAAAGTTATTTCGGCTTTTGATATATTAGCCAAGTTATTGTGGACTTTTTTTAGACATGCCGAACAAAATTTTTAAATTAGGAACCTTAAATTAGACTCCCAAGCCCATATTTAGGCAAAAACCACCAAGGAATGCCAGTCTCATTGACTTCAGATTGCAAACTCTTATGGAGCAGTATAACCTAGTCAAAGAAGGTCAGCTTTTTTGACTTGTGGAAGTTCAACATATTGGAATGTGGAGTTGGTTGCAAATATAGCACAGCCTATGTTGTAATCAATGTGTTTGCGTGTGCATGGTTCTCAGAGTAAGGATGTTAATGAAACCCTGGAACCGTCTTTTTCATCAAAGATTAGAGCATTTTCAAGGTAAAACTTCTTAGTAGAAATACTCCCTATGTAAAAACTGAAATCCTGCTAACAATTAGGAAACTAAAGAAACAAGTAAACATATTTGACTATAAAATGGGAATTCAGCATAGTTGTAGCTGTGTGAGTCCCAGGATATTAGAGACACAAGGTGGGTGAGGTAATATCTGTTATTGGACCAGCTTCAGTTGATGAGAGAGACAAGCTTTTAAGCAACACAGGGCTCTTCTTCAGATATGGGAAAGGAACTTACCTCATCAAAGCAAAATGCAAGGTGGAACAGATATCTTAGCACAAGTAGTTAGCACATATTGTAAGGGACCATCCAAGGTAGAGACCCTCACCACAGAACCTGATATCATACCAACATGTGAAGAACTAGAAGAATTCTTCCGCTATCTCCGCTTCAAAAAATTCTGTCACAACAATGATGACACCACTCACAACTACCATGTTCCCACCTATAGTCATAAGAAAAAAAAAATTCTCTAAGTGGACACTACAGAGTGGGCAAAACCACACTCTTGATCATTACATTGCTTCAGGAAAAATAACTGCGAAATCCTTAACATCACATCCACCGTTATCTCTTCACCGCCAAGAGGACTGCCATATCGTCCCTGAAATCTAACCATCACATAGTGCTCAAACTAGCAGACAAAGGGGGTGCCATTGTAGTCCTCAAACATGATGACTAAGTTAATGAGGCCAACAACTAATCTCTGACACCACCTGCTACAAAGAACTCAGAGAAAACTCCACACCGCAATTTACCCAGGAACTTAAGAATATCATCAAATCCTTCCACAAACAACTCTAAGACAGTCTACAAACTCATCCCCTAGGAACCCACCCCAGGGACCTTCTACATGCTTCCCAAGATACATAAACAAGATACAGGCAGACCCATCATATCTAGCCACAGAACACTTACTGAAGGAATATCAAGACTCAGAGATACCATCCTCAAGCCACACCCAGGGCCAGCTTCCTCCAGGACACGGCTGACTTCCTCCACAAGCTCCTCAATATTAACAACCTCCCTCAGAACGCTGTCCTTGCCACCATGGATGTCACTTCCCTATACACCATCCCTCACAATGATGGCACAGCTACCTGCCTGAAATATTTACAAGACAGTGGACAACCCTAACCACCCTATCTCCACCCCAACACATCGCCAAACTCATCCATTTCATCCTCACCCATAACAATTTTCCTTTCAACAACAAACACTTTCTCCAAACCATGGGAATGGCTATGAGTATTAGGACAGCTCCCCAATAAGCCAGCCTCTTCATAGGTCAGCTTGAAGAAGAATTTCTGAATAAATGCACCACAAAACCAGTGATCTACCTGAGATACAGCGATGATATTTTCATCTTCTGGACAGAAGACTTAAATTTCCTCATAGATTTCCACTACAACTTCAACAACCACCACCCGTCCATTATACTCCCTCTGGAACACACTCATACCAGCCTCAACTTCCTGAACACCACAATCAGCTTCAGCAATGGAACTCTTCAGACAGCCATATACAAGAAACCCACAGATCACCACACCTACCTTCATAGGTCCAGTAACCAAACCAAACACACCAAGAAATCTGTTATGTACAGCCAGACTCTCCGATACCACAGAATATGCTCCTAGGAAAAGTTTGGGATATACTTCTTAACAAATTTAAAACTGCCTTCATCAAACAAGAGAAGTAGGATCGCATCATGGAATGGGACACCCAAATACACCGAAAGAACCTGCTGCAGTACAGAAATAAAAAACCCACTCTGATTGCACACACCTACTGCAGTTGTCACCTACTGCATCACACTGGAATCCATATGATGGGGTATCCTCAAACAACTACAACCCATACTCAACGGGGACCCCATTCTGAAAGAAATCTTTCCTGAACCTCCACTTATGGCCTTCAAACAACCCCCCAACCTCTCCAACTTCATCATCAGAAGCAAGCTCCCCACAGACCAGGACCCACCGACTCAAAGCGCATCAGATCCTGTCAGAACAACCGATGCAAAACCTGCAGACGTATCTCCACTGTTACTATGATCAACGCCCCCCACAATACATCTTTCCAGAGCCATGGATCCTACACGTGCCTATCACAATATGTGGTATACTTCATCCAGTGCACTAAATGTCCCAATAGGAATTATATGAAACCAGGCAATCATTACATTCTCAAATGAACTCACACAGGCAAATAAGACAACACCGTATCACCTGTGGGTGAACACTTTTCATAGGTCAGATATAGAGTGATTGCGCCATCAGTCTTCATCCTCAAAGGAAACCTGCACAACACTTTCAAAAGATGAGCCTGGGATATATCTGCTAGATACCAAAAATCATGGACTGAACAGAAATACTGGATATATGGCTTATTACGACAATCTGTAAACCACTAACCCTTATAGTGCATTTAGTGCATTTTGCTGTGATGCTGGGCGTTCCTTTACCAGACATGAAGAGCAGCTCTGTGTAGGTTCAAAACTTCTCTCTCACCAACAGAAGTTGATCCAGTAAAAGATGTTACCTATCCCACCATGTCACTATAAAATGGGGAGAAAATAAAGAATTACCAACATGTAAGTACAAAATCTTTTTTTTTTTTAATTTAAAGAATGGACTTTAAAAAGAAACATGATTTTAAATCATTGATAGTTGAAAATTTGGAAGGGGGAGTAATTACCTTTCACAAACTCCCTGAATCAGACTGGTTCAATTTGACAGAGCTTAGAAACTCCATAGGGCATGTAAAGGAAAGGAGGCAGGGAATTCATTCTGTTAGTGTTGTGCTTGATGGGGATTGAAGGAGAGGTGCATCAGTTCTGGCACTGAAAGGGGGATTGCACTTGGTGGGATACATGGAAAAGAAGTTTTGTTGTGGCACAGAAAGAGTTACATTTATGGGGAAATGAATGGGTGTGGGGAATGAGCGCTGCCTTTCCATTTTCTCCTCTAGGATGGTTTTAGTGGAAGAAAAATGTACCTCTATTCCCCAACCTTATGGTTTACCTTTACCTTTACCTTAACGCTTCTCATTGCCCTGCATGCCTGCCTTCTCTGCATCAATTTCCTCATCACACAGTCTCTCTCTCCCACTTTCTTACCATTCCATGTCTTTCAGGCCCCTTGCTGAATCAAAGATTGAGCACTCAAGGGGGAAGGCATTGGGGCGGTTAAAATTCCAACAGCTACTATCCTTCCTGGAATGAGGTGTGCATATGAAAAGATGCTAAAGCTCAAGATGTTTTGATAACCAATGGCTTTGAGGCTGCAAGTTGAATAAAGAGTATAAATGGTGTGGGATGTCTGAGAAAAAGACCATTATAAATATTCTGTGATTTTTTAAGAAAATAAAAACAATAGCTTTTAAAATGAGTAGATTGCTATCTTTGCACCATCAAGCTAGAAACTTACACTTTTAATAAAAACTTAAATTAACACTGTATATTTATTTTTAATGTAATATTACTTAAAATCTTACCAAGTCTTACCCAAAAGATTCAAAGGCAACAGTCATTAACATTCCTTACCAAGGGCAAGGGTTGTGGATTTTCCATCACTGTTGTGTGGTTGTTGTTTTTTTGTTTGTTTGTTTGTTTTTTGCCAATCAAGATTAGATGTTTTTCTAAAATATATGCTATAGTTCAAACAGATATTATTTCAGGGAGGTTCTATGATCCATTTTATGCAGGTGGTTGGACTAGATTATCACAATGGTTCCTTCTGACCTTGAAATCTAAAAATCTCTGAATTATTGAGGACAACCATGTTAACACTACTTGAGGGTCAATACTGTACTTTAAATATAATCCAAAAAAGTTAGACCAGTTTTACTAAAATGAAAGATTTGATTTTTCAGACTTTCATATTTCACTTACATCCTGTTCAGTTATCCCCAAAACATTATTTATAGACTCTCATTCCTTAGATGACCACATTTAGGAAATGTCAGGTGTATTGATTTAGTTTTGGCAAAGTTAGTGGGCTAAGATTGGTTAATTCATTCCAGCTTTATCTATGGAGCGGTATCATTTCACTGTAATACTATGAGACCATAACTTCTGTTTGAGCTGTAGCATATCTATTAGAAAGATATTTAGTCTTCATTTAAAGACTTCAAGGGATGGGGAATTCACCAAATCCCAAGGTAAATTGTTCCAATTTATTCAACTTTTTGCAATCTATCCGTTAACCAGTTTTTAATCCACTTAATATAGGCTGCATTGATTTTGTATAGTGTAAATAGATTTAATAATAAAACATGATCTCATCAAAAAACAGTAACAAGTTTGTTTGACAAGAACTATTTTTCATAACACCGTATTGATTAGCATTACCAGGGTTACAGAACTTGGTTTGTGATTACAAAAAACCCCCACATCTCTTGCTTGTTTCAATGTATTTATCTGGAAGGTGAGAAAATGTTTCTGTACTTAGCGTCTATATTATGTATCTTCACAAAGATACTCTATCTTTCTGTATTAAAAAAATGTGTAACTATGCATTCACTGCCTTTACCGCTTGGTTATTGGCATTCCTCATCTTATATTTCAATGTTACTTATTTAACATTTTCAGTTAGATCCCTGGAGCATTTTACATGAGTGGAGATCTACTGTATATTATTGGAGAAAAAAATTACTTGTAATTTTTGTTCTCAGAAGATAGTGATTATAATAGATCCCCACTTACCCTTCTATCTTCTTCACAGATTTGGAGATGTTCTATTATATCTACTCTATTATTCTTTCACCTGAAAAAAGAACTGATTGTCAAAAGCAGTGCTGGCTCATCAGCACTTAAATGTACCAGGCAAATGAGGTGGCCTAATAGCTTGAAATTTAAATAGGGTGTTTCTGCCAGTCACACAGAGGGAGCACAAGCCAAGAGTGGAGATCTATTTACCCCTTACCACCTTTGAGTACAAGAATTACAATTATGGGAATTATTTTTACTTACTTAGTCACTTCAGGGGAAGCCTTTGCTCTGAAGATCATGGGCATTTTTTAATCAGACATTTAAAGTGATCTGCTGACCTTTGACAAATTATTTCGGTCATCTAGGAAGAACAAGCATGGCTGTGACATCTGTCGCTGTAAGAAATGCCCAGAACTTCCTTGTGGTAAGATCTGTCCAATGGGCTTCCAGCAGAATAATCATGGTTGTCTTCTCTGTAAGTGCAGAGGTAGGTGTGAATGCATTACCTCCATATCTATGTTTCTTTCAAAGCAATTAGAAGCTAGGAGAAATGGAAAGGAGTAGTACGTTATATTAATAAGACTTGCAAATTGGTAACTCAAATGGTGGTAGTCAATTTCATTTTCTGTAGGGGAGGACCCTGTATAGTAGGGCTTTGTTACCATTTTTAGTTTTTTGTGTTTTTAATGTCAGCCTAGTAAAGGTACACACCACACAGTTTTTTTGACATTTTAGACCCCAATCCATCTTCCATTGAGAAGTCAGTGAGAGTCAGTTGATTAACTTTAGTAGGATTTCAATCAGGCCCTTTTAAGCCTGAGAAAACTGATTGAATTTCTCTTTGCTTCCTTCACTGGAATATGTGTTCTTTAAATCTATATTTAAATTTTTTTAAATATTTAATTTGACTTCCAACTGACCCAATTCACTGTACATCATTGCATCAGTATTTGCACGTTGCTTTGAATGTGTAAAACATTATACAAGTGCTAAGTAGTATTATTTCAACTGAGCTGTAGGTTGCTTGGGAGCTAGGTGAATATTATTTTTTTCTGATCCTGTTTAAATACATTTAATCTTAAGTATTATCGAAATAATTTGCTATTTCATCCCTCTGCGTCCAACAAGTTCTTAGAGACTTTTGGTTTGTTAAGTAAAAGTAACAAATAACTATTTATTTTGTTAAAATATATGATTCTTAAAAGCTTTTACTTTTGTAAGTTCACTTCTCTTGTCTGTAGAAGAAAACTTAAGGAAAACAGTTGGTCTGTGGAAAACTTCAGTTTTCCTTCAATTCACAATGAACAGTGTCAAAGCTTGGCAATAATGCACAAGTTTTGACTTAACCTTTGGAGACTTTTTATGTTCCTTCCTATTGGCTATGTACAATATGATCCATATAGTTTTATAATAGCTAAACAGTTCTGTATTAATAAACAGCTGGGATTTATTTCAACAATATTAACACATAATATCCCTAATCATTTAATAACAATTTTGCAAAATGTAATTGAGATAAGATATTTAAATTTCTCTTTAGTGAACAATACAAATGTTAACCAGTGTTAAATAGTGTTACTGGCCTCATGCACTCTCATGGTCTTCTATTACCTCTATTCTGACACCTCTTATGTGCTCTCCACCTCCTCTCTCCAGGTGTGCATCACTTCCTGTCTCTTATATCTCTTCAAGAATGTCCTGCAGTTTCTTTAACTAAACATGTTAACACTAAACTATACTTCTTATATAGCCTCCTAATGACTCTTCTGTCCACGCTTTCTCCATAACCGTTAAAAACTCCATTTCCTCAAAGTTACATTATCTATAACTCTACTCTATCTTTCTCTCCTATATCAAAGAACTCACTATATCTTACTGCTTTTCCTTCAATAATGTTTCTAAAATCTACTCTTCCCTTTCCTTCTCCACAGTCAAGACCATGTTCTTATACTGTCTCGACTGCTATAACTTTTCTTTCCTTCCCATCTTTAATATATTCAGTGTTCAGCAGCTAAAATGGTAACCATTCCTCACTCCTTAAAAATGAGGCTGAGGAGTTTGTTTTATGCAGAAAGAGACAGGAAGTTGGTGAAAGGAAATGAGCTGGGGTTGGCATGGTGAAATGCCTGACTCTCACTGTTGAGGCTCTGCAAGAGCACTGCCCCTGCCTACATCTCATCTCCTGTGATGCTAAAACTTTCCTCCTGGTCTCTGCCACTCTTCACACCTCATTACTCTACTTTTCACCTCTTACTACTCTCACCATTATGACTTTTTTCCCACTGATTTCTCAATAGCTGAAACAACATCCCTCTTCTTTTGCACCCAGCATCCTCATGCTTTCCAATCTCTCTTCAAAACCTATTTTACTCTACCATTCTTGTCATATGTCAAATGCTGTTTAAATGTATTCGAATATAAATTATTCACTCACTGTGAATATGTATATAGAATAATAGGACTCAGATTATTTGTTTGTTTTAATCGTTATCCTTCATTTCCCTATACTTTTTATCTGTCTTTATATTTTGTCATATGTTTGGCTAATTTAGGTTGTAAATTCTTTGAGCGGGGACCATGTACTTTTCAAATTTCCAAAGTACCATCCAAACCTATGGCTTAATTTTCTGTTGCCACATATGGCCACTGCCTCAGTTTTCCTATCTCATCTGGGTAAATTACTTAGCTTTATGCATAGCTTCTTTTTCAGCTGTGGCTTGCTTACCCTTCTGTTCACCTGCCTCTTATCCCTCCTCTGAGGCCTGTCTGAAATTTTCTTCCAGGACTTCCATCTCCTGGACTCTCTACCACTATACAAGCTCCCTCCGTAGTGAAAACCACTGCCAATTTTGCCTCTTTCCTGATCTGTATTACTGGGGCTTTTCTACAGCCCTGTCCCCTTTCCCAGCATGCACTTCTGCCCAGACTACAATGCTCAATGTCATTCTGGGGCTCAACCTGTGAACAGGCTGTGGCGGCCACGTGATCTTCTTTCTTGAGGGCCAGCACATGCTGATACAGGGTTTATTCAGTGATTATTAATAAATAAATGTCAACAGTAAAAATGTAAATGTCCTACAGTCTGTACTTTTCTCCCAGCATCTCGCTCTACACATGAGTATATGCATGTACGCATGCTGCTCTAACGAACTGTTTTAAATAGTTGTACTTTTCATCAATTGTTAGCTTTTGCTCAGGCTGCATTCACACAACCCTGAAGTATGAGTGTTAGTCACACAGCAATTTTTACTTTGGGATTTACATGTGCACAAAATTTACTTTTATATTAACTCTCTTAACATTGTAACAGCTGCAAGAGTTACATATCTAAATAGGTTTAAACTGTGTTTTAGCACTTAAAGGCTACTTTGTGCAATTAAATTTCCCATGTCCATCCAGGCCATTCCTTCAGCTGTAAAAGTATAGCTTGTACTATACCAGTCCTGAGCACAATCTCATTTATTTAAAGGACTTGGGGACATCAGAAATCTTCAGATAAACAGGATTTTAAATGAAACTTAGAGGTAGTTGGCCAGCTAGCTTTAAAGGAACTATGATCTCAAGCATTCCAGATACCTGCACAATCTGGTGAGACACAGTAAAACCATTCTTTTGTTAATCAGCTCTTTTGGTTACCCAAAGATTGCTTAAACAAGGAGGTACAGTTACACCACTGTATATGTTCATGTATACTTATTCAGCTACATTTTCTAATACAAACATGTCCATGTATGTCAAGTTTTTCTGACCCTTATAATTTTCAGATGCACTAGAGTCATAGAAATTCGGGTTGGCAAACACCTAGAAGGACACTCAGCCTATCTCTGTGCCAACGTAGAATAGGGCTTGAGACCGGTGTAACTCTGTCCAACATGTCCCCTTTTAATAGGCTACCTTTAGTGAGGCAGGCAATAATTCTTGAATGGTCTGTAGGCCTTGTACTAATGCCATGTAGCATGTGGATTAACCACTTTTACCCTTTGTAACATACTTACATGGTGATGTAACCTTACTGTAGGCAGCAAGCACTGTAACGGTGCATATCACCTTACAGTAGACAAGTTTTTGAAAAGATGAATTCTAAACTGCTTATCTATTTTCCTTTTTTTTAAAACCTAACCAATTCCATGTTTCTTGGATGACTAAGAACCCTGCATTCTCTGTTGCAAACTAGGCTTAAATTATTCAGCACTCCAGTGCAGCAGACTAACATACCTGTGGCTACTTCAAGTACATTTAATAATAGAGAGTTTTATTGCATTCACTGTGGAAAATGAATGATAACCAATAAAGTATTTCTTGTGCTGTTTAATTATTATGTTAAATTCTGTTGTCATGCTACTCCTAGGTGTTTAATGTGCCCATGATTTTTATTTGTAATGAAACATTGTATTGGGGAAGATGTAGATTTTGACAGCTGTGTAAGAGACGGTTTGGTTTTTGGCTCTAAGGTAGGCACGGAAAGCACTTTGGTTTTAGAGCACCAAGAGGCAATTGCAGCTTTTGCCAGAGGGGAGGACTTGATTTCTTCTTTCCCAATCCTAGCAACCTTTGACAGCAACCAGCGGCACCACTAGTTCCTATTCCTGTATCTGCCAGTGCAGCTAAAATTATAGATAAATACATTAATGTAGCTGAATGTTTAAGCCAAAATGATGGGCAATGAAAGAGTAACAATGTTGATTATTATTATTTAAGATGATGTCATTAGGTCTGAATCAACACCTCATTGAGATAATCAGGAGTCTTTTAGAGCTAATGTTTGACTGCTTGCATACTCATGTAGACAATTCATCAGTTTAAACTTAATTCCCATTTGGAAATCTATCTTCACAACTATAAGAGTTAAAACTTTTTTTCTTTGTAAAAGGTTAAATTCTGGAGTACAATTCTGAGAAATTCCTAGGGCATAGAATTCCAGAATACGTGGAGACTTATCTTTATTAAAAAAAAAAAAACCTATAATCTACTTAACAAATCTGGAACTAGAAATTCTAGATTTGTCCCACTTTGTTACATGGTGCTAACTAATGATGGAGGTATTAGCCATTGACATAGAGTATCACAGCAAAAGGCTGATGAGAGCAAGGATGTCACAATTGACATTTGAAGGGAGAAAGATGCCCTATTTGGATTTTCAGTTATTCTGATCCATGTTATGCAATATGCAGTTTGAATAAGGCATCAGTCAGTATGATGGAGTCAGCCTTAATACTTGTGCTTTATTATGTCCTCTTATCTGAGTACATATAAATCATATATTACTGGTAAAGGAGGGCAGGGAATGGTACAGCAAAAGGAGTGGTTTGATGGTGCTTCTGGCCAGTACAATAAATCATTCTTTACCAATCAAGCACATATTGGAGGATGCCTACTGGTGCCTTAGATGCTGGCAGATGTAGTGTCACTGACACTATGCTTTATGGTACTATTTAATACCCAGGCACCCCAAGCTAACTGACAGCCCTATAGTGTGTCCTTCAACAAAATCTGTTGCCTTTCTCTCCAAAGCCAGATAGCAGTTAACTCAGCAGTTAATAACAAGGGAAAGGAAGCTTGTTCCAATCCACCCTTACACACTGCAAATTACTCCTGCCATTGCTGCTATGATTACTCTAGATTTGTGCCCATTTTCTTCCTGTTGAAGCCTCTGGCTTCCATACATATTGCAAATTACTATACCTGGATAGCAGGGTTAATCAGACAACATTGCTCAACTAAAGCAGTCCCAAAACTGTACACAGAGCCAGGGTAAATATAGCCGTGTACCCATCTAAAGATCTGTTGGATTCCAAGCAAAAGAAGTTTTAATTTCTTAAGAGTAAATTTGAGTAATTAAGTGTAAGTTTGAAGAAGGGAACATGTTGGGATAATAAGAGTAGGTTAGATAAATGTCTATCAGGGATGGTCTAGACAGTATTTGGTCCTGCCATGCGGGCAGGGGACTGGACTCGATGACCTCTCGAGGTCCCTTCCAGTCCTAGAATCTATGAATAATTTCAGTACTATTACCTGCAAAGAAGCTAAGTGACTTAAACACAATAAAGAAGTTACTGTGTATTTTAAAGCGTGACACAGATATCACAGGTTTAGATTTATAGGACATTATAACAGGTTTTGGTGTAGTTGTGAGCTATAGTGAGCTGGGGGTTAGTTATCCCAGAGGTGTGCCAGCAAATTTGCAGCAAGATTCAATGGGATTTTTAAAGTTTTATTTTCGGGAGGGGTTACTCAAATTTTTAATATTTTGACAAAAATTAAAAATGCACAGCAGTACATCATACAAAAATGTGTAATATTTAATCTGCAAGGATCCAATTGTAAATATACTGTAATTCAAAATGAATTTACTAGAGTTGTCAGCGGTCATTATTGAGATACAGCAATGTACAAGGAGAAGTAGTTATATAGATTTGAGTTTGATATGACAGACCACTCAGAAGGGTTGTCTTCACTGCAACACTAGAGCTAGCCTAGCTTAAGGGAGAGTGAATGACCACACTGGAGCGATTGGATTAGCAGCTGGTGAGTTGTAATTTTAGCTGCTGCATTGTCAGGGTTTTCCTATCTCCAACATCAGCAGCACTAGAGCCATCAGCCCACAGCCCCTGACAAGCTAGGTACATGAAGCTTTTAGGGATGTAAAAGTTTAACTAATAAGCATCAGTCTTACTGGTTTCGGTTAACGATTAAACTCCGCTGCTGCCCTCGGGGCCGGCAGCCGGGAGGGTCTTGGGGCGTGGGGGCCGGCAGCCAAGGGCCCCGTGTAAAACATGGGGGTGCTGCAGCACCCCTGGTTCCCCAGTTAAACGTTTAACCATGTTGTGACTGGTTAGACACCCCCCCCTTCTGGGATGCCACCTGATGTGCTGGGGTTTAACTAAGCCTCCCCTGCTCAATCAGTCTGGGTTCCCTCTCCCTGCTTTGCTGAAGTAGGCTCTCCGGCCTCTTGCAGCACACAGGTAGGGCCACACCCCTCTGCAGACATAGACTGAAGTCAGCTCTGTGTAAGAGGACTACCCCAGCACTCATGTGCTCACCCCTTTTGGGGGGAGAAACCCAAAATAATATTGTGCTATATAGAAAAATCTGCACAGCACAAGCTCATAAAAATCTGCCCTCCTCCTCAATGTGAAGACAGATGTGCACACTTCTTGCCCGCCCAGTTAGAAATTGCATAAACGGAGTTTTATTATTAACAAGAAATAAGTGTATTAACTACCAGAGGTGTGTGTTAAGTGAAAATAAGAGATAACAGACAGAAAAAAGCAGATTACTAAGCAAATGAAACCAAACACGCAAACTAAGCTAGGTTTATTAAAGAAATTGGTTACAAATAGAATTTCTCACCCTAGATATTGTTGCAGGCAGATTACAGAAAGTCTTGAAAGGCAGCTGCACTGGTCTCCTCTTGAGACCTCCGGTATTATTACTCAAAAGCTAGATGCCCATCAAAGTTGGGTTCTATCCTTCTCCCCTCAGTTCAGTTTTTGCTTCCAGGTGTTTTTTCAGTGTCTCTTTGGGTGGGGAGGCAGAGGAGGACCATGATGATGTCACTCCTGTGCCTCATATAGCTCTTGTGTAAGGGGGGAACCCTTTGTCTTCTAGTGGAAAACCACTGGCATTCCAAAAGGGGAAGAGGGGTATTCAGTACCAGGTGACTTGGACCCATGTCTCTGCACGGCCGTGGCAGCCATTGCTCGTAGGCTGTCTCCAGCGTCCACAGGAAGACTAAGCTCTTTCACAGTCCATTGTCTCTGCTAATGGCCCATTAAGCCTGTCTGGCTTTTTCCATTGTTGTACCTGAAGTGCTGGGTGGGAGAGACACCCAAAGTAACACATCTGAAATACAGATACATAGTTAATATTTCTAACTTCAGATACAGAAATGATGCAGACATACAAATTGAATAATCACATTCAGTAAATCATAACCTTTCCAATGATATCTCACATAAGTCATCTTGCATAAACTACATCTCAGTTATGTTATATTCATATCATAAGCATATTTTCATAAAAAATATGAAGTGAAAGGTATCACGTGTAACCAATAAAATTGTAATTGGTTACATGGTTACTTTTTTTAACCACTATTTATAGCCCTAGAAGCTTTAAAACACCACTTAACTCAAGCTAGAGATTTGTGTGTGTGGATGGGAATCAAGTTATGGGCAAAACTTGCATTATAACATGTGCCAACAGTGCAGTGAAGACAAGCCCAGAGTGATGGCTGGTTCAGTGAAGAACTCAATTGCTTTGGTGGGATATAAACTCATTTTATTATATTGACTATTGGGTTATTGTAAAACAAACCCAAATATCAACAGCATCCTCCCCTTACCTGTAGTCCAAAATAAAGTTTGGGAGGGATGTCTGACTTCAGGAAAATCTAAGAGATGAAGAGAAACCGTTAGCTCTCTTCTTTCAAGCCAGTTCAACTATCCGATGTCCATTTTTCCTTTATCTGTCTATCCTTTTTAATGTAGCTGTAGCTGTGGTAGTCCCAGGACGTTAGAGAGGCAAGCTGGGTGAGGTAATATCTTTTATTGAACCAATGTCTGTTGGTGAATTTCAGTTTTCCTTGCCTGGAATTGGGACTACAGCAAAGACCTGTATGGTCCAGGATAAGATATTAGAAGTGTATGCATATACTCCTCTATTTTTTTTCACCAACACAGACATCAGAGTGCAACTGTTTTCCTACAGAATCCTTGTTTCCCCACAAAAATCAAATGTACTTCTAATTAAGGAATATATCATTAAGTATTATCTATTTAAAATATTTTTAATTAACCTTCTGTATCTTCCTTGTTTTTATTATTTCTTCTGTTTCCCTTCAGTCATTATTTTTCATCCATGTGTATTCTTCCATAACTTTCAGCCTCTGTTTTCCCCTAGGCTGATTATAGGTAAATTTTCCCTTGCACTTTTCCTTGTGCTGTATTCTTTAACATCTTACCCATGTTCTCTCTGCCTTTCCTTGTTTCTTCTAATTTTCCTTCCTTCTCTTTTCCTAATTTTTCCCCTTCCTACTCTTTCCTTCCCATTACACACTTGTTATTTTTCCCCTCTGATGCTTGCTTACTCATTCTCTTTTCTGACCCTCTGTTTAAGTAAACTTGACTAATAAAATAGTCAAAACACTAGATTTTGTTTAAAAAGGGTAAAAAAGGGTAAAAAAAAACACCTGAAAACAGAAAGAAAAAATAATTCATTTTGGGCTAACAAAACACTGCATTTGCCCTGAAAAGAGGCAGAGGGGAGTGGAAGTGTCAATTTTTCATTTCAGCAGGCAAAACCACAAACATTTAGTTTTGGTTTGACCCAAAATGAAATTCTTAGGATTTTTAGGTTCGTCCACTAAACCAAAAAATCAGATATTTGATCAGCTCTGCGGAATAATTGGGTCTTGTACCATTCAGAGCTATAGGCCTCAATTCCCACAAATACTTAGGTATATGTTAATTTTAGGAATACGCTTAAACACATGCTTAAGTACTTTGTTGAATTATTATCAACAGCTTGAACTTCACCTGGAATTAAACACAAAGCCACTGCTGAGAAGTGATTACACGTGTCCTGTGATGAAGTAACTTGGGGTCAATCTGTAGCTGAAACTGCCAATCATTAGTATGTTTGGGAGGGGGCTTGCAGGAGCATTTGTTGAAATTCTGCACAAAAACTGAAGGGAGGGTTGGCGGTTCATCAGTTGGAAGCTACAGAGGGAGAGAGAGACCTGGCTGTGTGGCTTGATCACAGGAAGACTGAGACACCAATCAATGTGTCTGGTAAAAAGGCAAATGTGATTCTAGGATGAATCAATTGAGGTATCTCCAGTAGCGAGAGAGAGGACTATGAATGCCATTGTACAAGGCATTGGTAAGACCTCATTTGGAATATTGTGTACAATTCTGATCACCCATGTTAAAGAAAGATGAATTCAAACT
Organism: Trachemys scripta elegans; assembly: GCF_013100865.1. NCBI lineage: Eukaryota > Metazoa > Chordata > Testudines > Emydidae > Trachemys > Trachemys scripta. The sequence goes on along the minus strand of NC_048300.1, from coordinate 63,731,139 downwards.
GGAACAGGTGCACAGAAGTGCTTCTAAGATGATCATGGGAATGGAGAGCCTATTTTATGAGACTAAAAGAGATTGGCTTGTTTAGTCTAGCAAAATAAAAGCTGAGGGGGGAGATGATTGCTGTTTATAAATACATCGGGGGTAAATGCCAGGAAAGGCGAAGAGATGTTCAAGCTAAAGGACAGTGTTGGCACAAGAACAAATGGATATAAACTGGCCATGAACAAATTCAGGCTGGAAATGGGAAGAAGGTTTCTAACCATCAGAGGAGTGAGGTTCTGGAACAGGCTCCCAATAGGAGTTGAAGAGGCAAACAACTTAATTAATTTTAAGAGCAAGCTGGACAAACCTATGAGTGCAATTGTATGATGGGGTTACTTGTGATGGTAGTGGACAAAGTTCAACAGTCTTGGTTCTGGTTTGTCTTATGTTCCTAAAGCTCATGCTTCAGGTTTCATCCGGCCACCAGCAGGGGTCAGGAAGGGACATCCCCCTCCCCCGGTGTATTCTTGGAGGGTTTCTTTTATATCCTTTCTCTGAAGCTTCAGGGATGGCCACAGCTGAAGATGGGACATTAGGCGGGGAGGACCAGGGCTCTGAGGTGGCATTTGAGCATTTTCTCTCTCAGGTGCTTGGTTGGCTGTTTCTTGCTCACATGCTCAGAGTCTAACTGATCGTCATATGTGAGGTCGAGAAGGACTTTTCCCCTCTGTCACATTGGCAGTGACTCTGGGATTTTTTTACCTTCCTCTGTAGCATGCAGGTGCGGGTCATGTGGCAGGATTATGTGGGTATATCTCATTTAATCATTTCCCTCCCATTGCAGGGGCCTGGAATACTGGTGCACCTTCGTCCTTCCTGTTCTCTGCCTGTGGTTTTTAATAGTCTAGTCTCCTACAGATTGTAATACTTTGGTCTCATTTTGGTTGTTGGGTTTAGTGTGCTGGTGCTGGGTGCTGTTAGTTGCCTGTGATGTACAAAAGGCCAAACTAGATTATCTAGTGATCCTTTTTGGCCTTAAACTCTGTGGCTGAAGTAGAATGCTAAATCACCACCACTAGAAATGACTTATACCTGGAGCTCGCATTTGGAGTATACCAGATTGCATCAGGTGACAGGTATTTCCAAAATAATTTCTTGGGGGAGGATACTCTTATACACATCCAAGGTCTTCACGTGTCAGTATACCTTTCAAAGTATCACCAGGTGGTATATGCACTATTTCCTTATTTTGAAATATCTTACTTCACTGTCACATTATATATCAGTGGATCTCAGACTTTTAAGACTTAGTATACGACTTCTAAATCTCAAAACTACTTGCTGTACTACTTTAAGTAGTGTAGCTACAGTCAATTCTTATTCTAATAATGTACTTCAGACCAATTTACTTACCATGTTTGTGGCCTACATACCGCCAGTGGTACATGCACCACAGTTTGGGAATTACTGCTCTAGATGTTATCAAAAAAGGACAGTTGCTACAAAAAAAGAAAAAGAAAATCCAGCATTCCTTTTCACACACCTCTCCATTTTCTTTTATTATAAGCCGGAAAAAAACGCTGAAAACGAGCTACAAGAAATACACAGGAATTGCAGTTATCACTTAGGCAAGAGATTACCAAAATAAGTTATTTAACATAAATAATTTCTCATGCAAACAACATGTGTTACAGCAGTAGAACCTGAAAGCAAGTCAGATCACAGAAATCCCAGCCCAAAGCCAGTCACAGAATTCCAGCCATAACCACTTATTTTTTTAAAAATCCATAGAACCAACCAACCCAGAATCTGAATCCTTCTGCAACATCAAATGTCATGAAGGGCATGAACAAGTCTCTGTCATCCCTGTCTATCCTGGCCACAGGAGCCAGGTCAAAAAATGTTACCCAATCCACTAACTAATAAAAGCAACACAAACTGTCGTCCTCTCACCCACCAGTCAGCACAATCCAGGAACAAAACAATTTTCAACATTTACCAACTCTCTTCAAAATAAATCACATATTGTAATAACCAAAACAACCCAAATAAATATAAAACAGATTCATGGTATGCGAGATATTTTCATTCACTAGCATGATCTGTCATAAGTCTCTTGAGGCTTCTTTTCAGCCTATCACTTGTAAAGTATGTACGGTCATACCTCATTCATGGAAATACTTCTCATGTCACACTATCCACTACCATGAATGCACATAATGTATAGGAAATTATATTAATTGTAACATTTTTATATTACATTTTCTGCTAATAAATTTGCTTATGTTTTCTGCCATTGCTTTTCTTCCTGCCTTCATTTTTAATTTCCCTTCTAGTATTTAGCCTGTCATACCATTTCCTCCATCAAGAAAAAGGGTTGAGATGAAGTGTGTTCCTACAGCCATTTTCCCATCTGTTTGTTAATCCTTCTCTTTCATTCTTTTATGCCATCTCTCCTTTCCTTTGCCCTTCTTTTTTTTTCTTCCTCCTTTCCAAGGTTTTCTTCAATCACTCAATCCTCCACTTCCTCTTCATTCTCTTTATCCCCATTGTCTCCCCTGCTTCCACGCTACGTTACTCACTTTACTGAGCGTCAACATATTCCAGTGGAGGAGGGAGACAGGTGGTACTTTGGGGAGACTAGAGTCTTGAGGGTAGAAGAAGAATGCCAGGGTTCTCTTAACCATTTCTCTCCTATCTCTGAGGAGAATGCTGGACCCAGTCCCCAGCTCCTGTGAAAGTGCTTTGGAATCGTATCTTCCTATAGACCAGGGTGGCCAAAACTTACTCGCCCTCCAAACTGCATATGACAGTCTTCAGACATTTGAGACCCAGAGCACACCTGCCAGGAGCCGGGGTTTGGGGTTTCAGCCCCACTCCTGATGAAGCCCCAAGCCCCAGCAGGTGAACCCCGCAGGGCTGAAGCCCCGAGACCCTCCTCCCCGCTGGACAGACGCTTCTACCCCACCACCCCACTGAAGGGCAGAGGTCCTGAGCTCTCCATTCCCCCCCCACCACCTTCCCAAGTCTGGTAGGTAGAGAAAAGGGGGCGGGGGGGCCGAGGTGGCTTGCAAGCCGCACTTTAATGGTAAAAGAGCGCAGGTGGCTCATGAGCCACAGTTTGGCCACCCCTGCTATAGATCAAAAGAAGAGAAGCTGAAGATATTCTCTTTTCATCCCTGGAGGTACTGGAAGAGAGAGTGGTGGCTCTTTGGTCTTGTGATCACCTCCCTCCTAATGGGAGGGTAGAGGCTGAGCGTGTAGGGGGTCAACCCAGGAACTCAGAATGCAGAAATGGACCAAACTAATCCCTGATGTAACTTCATTTAAATTAATGGAACTACACCAGGGATTAATTCAACCTTATGAGCATTGCTCTTTGATATTGCTCTCACCCTGATTGGGTAATCTTATATTTGCTGTCACCACAGTATGAGCAGCAATATGCCTATCTCGGAATCCCAAGCAAGTGACCACCAGCCCATTGCAATCCAACTCGAAAGATATTCCAAGCAAAGCACATTGTCTCCTGGTCATAAGGAGATGTGCAAAGTTGTTTTTATCAGCATTGACTTGCCAAACCAAAATTCAGTTTCTATGTGATTATGACCAGTGCATTATCAGTAGATAGAAGTGATTACTGGCTTTCTTGTAGAAGATGCATCTAACCACAGCATACATGATCATTTCACCGTGGTACACCATGCAGAGGCTTGTTTCAAGTGCTCCTGAGGCTGACCATATTTCTAAGTCTGGGTGAAAGAAAGAGAATAGCTAATAATAATAATTAAAACATAAACCCTTTAAAAACAAATCTAACGAAGGTATGCACTGTTTTTTTCTAAGCAACACTTTGACCAGGGCACGTATTTTCTGATCATTTTATGCAGAGATACCAGATTCTGTTATGCCACCAGTTAAAACAGGCTCTTGCCTGTCAATGGATGGGCGGCGTCATGAGAAAGAGGAGAGCTGGCATGACGGTTGCCGAGAATGTTATTGTCACAACGGACGGGAGATGTGTGCCTTGATCACCTGCCCTGTACCTAACTGTGGCAACCCTACCATACATCCAGGACAATGTTGTCCATCATGTCCAGGTAAAATGTTATATTCTACATTATATAATAAATCAACCGTGCTCGCACTTGTGTGCAAAATTTCCTCACTCATAGTTAAGGCACAATTACAAGTCAAGAGACCAGGTTTTGATGCACAGCTATGCCAGAAACTAACGTGGGTGATTTTACTTGTTATCTATGATTCAGTTTTCCCAGCTGTAAAATAAAGGTATGAATACTTATTTCACATGGCTATTGTGAGGTTTAATTCATTAATATTTGTAAAAAGTGTTGCAATTCTAAAATACTATGTTTCCAGTTTATTAGCTGTGATGTCATATGAAAATCTTCTGATAAGCCATTACAAAATATTCATCATTTTTATTAAGTTAAGAATGAGATTTCATTAATGGTCACCTACTGATGGCAGTGTTTCAGTGGGTCTGATGGGAATATTCATTCAATCAAATTTCTTAATTAAATGAATATTCTGATTGCATGTTGCAGAACAGATATGTTTGCTCCTGTAATGGAAGATTGAGTTCTCTTTTTGGGTAGGAAGGCTAAGTACAAATAATGTAGAATTACTATGTTGTTTTTAATTATAACAGAATTTACACATTAAAAATACTTGAGAGAGCTTTACTTTTACCCACCATCTAACTTAATATAAAATTATTTCATTTTTAGTTGCTCATGGGAGGCTATTTTATAAAATAAGCAATAATTATTACCTAATAGATATTAATATATAATGAATTAATATCTGAGTTACTGGATGGTAGGTGGCATTGCATAGTAAACATCAAAGTAATAATGATATTAATAGTAATAAAATGCTAAATCAGTAGAAAACAAGTAGATAAAAGGATTCAGGTAATATTTTACTTTGTCAGATAAAACAAAAACAAGAAACAAAATAACAGGAGTGGAAATTACTATTTAAATTAGTATCTTTAAATTAGTTAAAACAATGTTAGTTAAAACTTATGTTAGTATTGGGGACTTACCTAGTACTAGGATTTGGCTTCTATGACTGAAGCAAAGTCCCCAGGGCTCAAAACTTGTCCCCACTGTGATGGGTATTCTGCTAATACTCAAGAAGCCTTTTGTGCCCTAAAGAGAGGCATAGCCCTGATAAAAGCTCATTCTGTCACTCCCTCTCCAGGAGGACACAGAAGGTGAGAGAGGCCTGTCTTAAACTACTACTTCTGGAGTGCTCTCTGGGAGCCTCCTCAGAACTGCAGAAAAAGGGGCCCACCGGGCCTGAATAAGCATCTTCAATCAGTACTCCAGTGAGCTGTGTCTCAGCTTGAGCACCCATGCTCGCTCATTGAAGAGAACTAAACCTCTATCTACTTAGGCTAGTAAAACAGCTCAGTCCTTCTCCACCAGTGATTTGAAAGTGATAGGAAGGACCTATGTTGCCCTCCCTGGGACCTAGTGAAATCAAGACATATATCACCTCAGCCAAAGGGTAGGTCACAGTCCATATCAGGTCCCCTGATACCCTGACCAAATGTGGTCACCAAGCACACGATACTGTCTTAGGAAGTAGCCTGTACTTCACCTGATACTGCAGTTGATACTGACATTGGTGCACGTGGTGCCAATGACCCCAGTGCTCATTACTCTGGTGCTGATCTTTGCAGTGCAGATGCTCCCAGCATCAACTTTTTCAGCACTGAAATTCTGTCCATTACTGAGCAATCTTATGGACACAGTGCAGCCTGAATCACCATTCCTCTCCTCAGCTGTTGGTGTCCTGTTTCTTAGTACCAACTACCACTGTTATGGTACCAGTAAGCTCTTCAGCTCCAGTACTGGAGGAAGACTCAGGTTCATACTAGAACTCCAGATAGGGAAGTCCTACTGTTAGAGGAGGTGTATTCATTTTCTTCCTCCCCTTCAGAGCACAGTAGAGGGGGCACCTCCTACCCACGCACCTTGTTCTGATTCATGTGACCCTTATTTGACATACAGGGAATCTAGGAGCTATCACTGCAAATGCAGACCTATGGGATCTCGGGGTGAATATTCACCTTGGCATCCACGCCCCACGACCCCAGCCTCTTACCCCTAATTTATGCAATATTGGCTCTAGTGAGACACTTGGGGTATGCATCCAGTGAGGAAGCCTGCCTCTAGTCAACCCTTCCCCTTATTAGAGTTCGATCTCCCTCCCCTATGAAACTTCATAGAATGGCTTAAGAGAGGTAGCTGGCACACACTTGCACTGTTTTCCAGGAAGAGCAGAAAAGTGAGGAAGAATATGTGCAGACTGAAGTGCATCCTATCCCAGCAGCAATCTCCTCTTCCTTATCAGACCAGACAATAGAGTCCTTCTCTCCCACTGAGCCATTGCATGGCGCACGTTTTAGAAATTCCTGTGGAGTCGTATGATTTTTCCTGCACTATTTACTGGACATTCTGCTGTGCCCATTAACAAAGGCCTTTTAGAACCAGGAAAAAAATATGGCAGACCCTAGCATCTGTGGTAGCCAAGTCCCTTCCAATGGGTTTGAATATTTCCACACTCACCAAGTTCCTGAGTGTCCTGAGTGCATGAAAGGTCCAAAATTCCAGGATCACCCCCTAAAATTACTCAAAAAATCAAAGATTAAAAAATAGTTTATTTGGCTGGAAAAATTGCCCATTAGCAAGCCTGCAGATGCACATTACAAATTACTAGCTGCTCCTGTCAAAGTGTGGTTACTTTAATGGAACAAGGTGTCACAATTTATCGAGAAACTCCCTCAAGAACATAGGGAGGAATTGAAGTCGGTTTTACCTGAGGGACAGTTGGTAGCTTGTCCATCACTGCAGGTGGCATTAGATGCGTTTTACCCAAGAGCACGGTCAGTGGCTACCCTCCATTGCCATGTGCAGGGCTTCACGGCTACAATATTCAGTAATACTGAAGGAGGTTCAGGGAGCAATTGAGGACCTTGGATCTGAAGGCTGTGACCGCTCAACACAAGAACTGAGGAAGCCCTGAGCTCTCTTAAAAATCAGAGAGATTCTCCATTCTTTGGGAGTCCATGTGACAGCCCCTAGGAAAAAGCAGGCCAGTACTCTACACAAATGCCCTCCACTTACTATTACAACCCACAAAGATCATCAGAGTCACCAAGGAAGAAGCAGAGGTTGCAATGCAGAAGGGCTTCAGCTTTTTTCTCCTCTACTACACATCCTGTGTCCACCTTACAGCAATAAGTTTTATGCCATAATTGAGAGCTCAGTGCCTACACTGCTATTTTTAACCCAACAGGGCAAACCCAATGAGTCCAAATCAATTGGCCTGGGCTCTGAGGCTCATTGCCAAGGGTTTTTTTTTGCTGTGTAGCTGTACCCCCAGAATCCTGGGTCTTATGGCATTACATCACACAGCATGTCAGACTTCACCTACTCTCCATGCAGGGTGGTTGAAATCAGTGCATCTTCCCAACAAACATCATATGGACACGAGAGTGCAGTTCACCCAAGAAGTCCTCTCATCACTAAATTAGTGGAAGGACGCCCCACCATGATATACCCTTTTCTCCACCTCTGCCTACCAAGATGCTGGTGACCGGCTCATTCATGCTTGATTGGGGAGCTCACCTGGACACTTAAGCCCAAGAACTCTGGACTCACAAAGAGACTTCTGCACATAAACATCCTAGAGCTTAGAGCTATTTGTCTAACATGCACAGCATTTCTTCACATGCTAGGTGGGCTAACAGTTCAGGTAATGACAAACAACACAATAGCATTGGTTTATATCAGCAGACTGGGAGGTGCATGATCATCCCCCACCTTTGTGAAGAAACGTTTTGCCTCTGGAACACATGCATTTGTTACCAAATCACGCCACTAGATCTTTATCTACCAGGTATACAGCATGTCATAGCAGAACAGTTCAGCAGGCAATTCACAGGTGACCACAAATGGACTGCCAATGACTCGCTCCTGCAAAGCATCTTACATGGGTGGGGATACACAACCAACAGTAAACTTGTTTGCTTCAGATTAGTACAAGTAATGCTAAATATTCTGTTAAAAGGGGAGATTTGAGCCCAAGGTGCTTGTCCAATGCTCTTCTCATCTCATGGATTTCAGGGATGATGTATGCCCATCCACCAGGTCCTAAGGAAATTCAGACAGGTTTCAGCAGGTCATGTTAGCCGCATCTTGGCTCGGGCAGTTTTGGTATTCAGACCTAAATGAGCCTGTCAGTTCAGCCCCCAATAACATTACCTATTTTACTTGACGTGATCTCCCAAATGAAGGTCAGATCGTATATCCAGACCCCAGCATCATTGTATCTGACAGTGTGGATGCTAGCTGATTAACTATGATCAAAAGAAGCTGTTCAGCTGAAGTCCAGAATATATTGGTGCATAGCAGGAAAGACTCTACTAGACTGACCTATGCAGTCAGAGGGAAGCAGCTTCCAATTTGAACAGCATAGTGTCACTTGTCTCCCACAGAATCCCCGATTTGTACTATTCTGAGCTCTCTGCTATCCCTGAGCATTCAGGGCTGTTCGTTAAGCTCTTTAAGAGTACGATTAGCAGAAGTATCAGCACATACTCCTCATGTCCAAGGTCATAGCATATTTTCTCATCCTACAAATTGCTAGATTCCTCAAGGGCCTCATTCATGTGTTTCTCACAGTCTGGGTCCCCCCTCCTTTCTGGGACCTCAGTATAGTTTTAGCCTGGTTAATTGGACCTCATTTTGAGCCCCTAGCAACTTGCTCCATATACTATCTATGAAAACACCTTTTTTTAGTAGCTATAACATCAGCTCGAAGGGTGGGGGAAATTCAGACCATCATCGCTGGTCCACCTCACCAGTAATCCATAAAGACAAAGTGACCCTCTAGGCCCCACTCTGTTTTACCAAAAAAGTCTCAAATGTTCATTTAAATCAGATAGTTCACCTGCCAGATTTCTTTCCCAAACCCCTCTCCAACTAAAGGCAAGCCAAACTGCACACTGTTGGCGTACTTAGGGCTCTCTCATATTACCTTGGCAGAACAAGACGATTCAGGAGCTCCCCCAGTCTGCTTGTAGCATTTGTAGATGGAATGCAAGAATCAGGCAATATCTACCCGAAGCTGGTCTAAACGGATATTTAATTGTATTAAAATGTTCCAGAACGGAACGCTTGTGTAAGTCGGGGAGCGTCTGTACATATTAATGATGAGGATAAATTAAATGGCAGTAGTGTTATGGAACGCTGTAGGTTTCAATAAGGAATCAGAAGAAAAAAGTCATTACATCCCATTCCTGGAGTGTTTTTCAGAGCCCATGAGGCTGAATAGGAGGGTAATCAGGGTATCACCCTTCTCTGTGTGTGTGGCAGCAAGGCTTCCAAAATGATCAGGTATTCAGGAACCCAATTCTAGAGCCTACTTGACTAGCCAGATACTGGTTCAGGAACATTATAAGCCTCGCCTTGTCATAAATTTGCAGTAACTCAATTGCAACAGTTGTTTCCATGCTAAGGGAGTGAGAAGCAAAATTTGATGTTGAGCAGTGCTACCTGGTTATGCTGTTTTGATGATAAGCCCTGGATAAGTTGCTGTGTATTAGATTGATTTGCGGTTTTGCAGAATGCCCACATGTAAAATAGGCTACTTGCTGAGACAAATAGCTTTATTCAGATATGCTATTAGTCATAAGCCATGGATAAAATAAGATAACGCTGATCTAATGCAGTCATGTATCATTACCAGAAGTTCCTACCATTAACTCTTTTCTTGGAAGATGATGTCCTCATGGAAAAATTATTAGCATCCCCAGTGAAGGCAGCTGGTATATGGAAATGGGCACAGACTGATCCTTTGCTATTCCATATGCTCCAATTTTCCTACAGGACTGGCTTGAAAATATAAATGAAGAGGAAATATCCCTTTCTTGGGATGCAGCTGCTTGTGGGACAGCTGACATTGGGCTATCTGCAGCATTGCATTGCTTGTGAGCTAATAAACTGAAATCTTCTGTGTCCAAGTTATTACAACCACCCTGAACACTTTCTGTCCCTTTCACATTTATACTCTTCTTCTTGTAGATATCACTTCAGCCTCCTTAATCGTTTTAGATGTTCTAAGAATTCCTTCCAAATTCCTGATATCCGACTCTAACACCATTTTATGTACAATACTCTGGAGAAGGAATATTGCCTCCCACTTCAGTGCACATAGACCAAAATTGCATTGATATTTTTGGCTTCACGTTTCTCTGCAAGCTCATATCTAAATTTTCAGCCCACCAGTACTTAATATTTATATATAAATCACTGACTTCCATGTTCAATAGCAGAGGTTCTCAACCAGGAGGGCATGCTCCCTTAGGGGCGGGGGCAGGGCATCAAACTTCTAATAATTCAGTAAGACAGAGGGCCATCCAGGGCAAATTTGAGTGAGTCGCATTGAGAGCCCAAGTGCCAGGCTGTATCTTTCTCATTGTAGTGACCAGGCAGGAGGAGGGGATGTGCTCCAAGTTTTTAAAAAACTGCTAAGGCAGGGTGTGATTCAAAAAAAGGTTGAGAACTCCTGTTCTACAGCTATTTCATTGTGTGCCCATGTTTAATTGGCTTCTTGGATGTGTATTAGCTTGCATTTTTTATAAGTGTAGTCTCGTATTACTTTCTCTGATGTCTCATTTCTCCCACCTTTTGCCATAATGATACGCATATAATCTCATTTATTTATACAGCTGCTTTCTCAGCTAACTTTACTTGACTTTGTTACTGTTCTTATTATTTATATTATCAAAAATAACAGTCCGAAAGTAATACACAATGGTTGTATTTTATTGATGATCGTCCCAACATATTTTCATTTGTTTGCCTTTTAATTTTCTTCTTTTCCTAGATGAATCTATTGTGCAGAAGCCAGAGCTCAGCAGTCCATCTATCTGCCATGCTCCAGGAGGAGAGTATTTTGTAGAAGGAGAGACATGGAATATCGATTCCTGCACGCAGTGTACATGCCATAGTGGACGTGTTCTGTGTGAGACTGAAGTCTGTCCACCTCTTCTTTGTCAAAACCCAATCCGTACGCAGGATTCCTGCTGTCCACAGTGCCCAGGTAAGCATGACCTATCAGTTACCAGCATAGGCCTTTCTGGATCTTCTGCAAAACCCTGTGAAATTGGCAATAAATATGTAGACTTGAATAGAGTCAACTGCTGGTTTTGAGATTGCACAGGAGCAATCCCTGTAGCCATCATCCATGACAGTTTCTTGAGAAGGATGTCCAAAACCTTCTGTAGCAATATCTGCTTAAAACATTGTGAACATTTAAAAAAAAAAATGAATAGCTGCTGTAAGGAGCAGTGCTATCAATAGCACTCACTTTATGTGAGGGTAAGCACCAGAGGATTGGAAAAGTGCAAATGTTGTCCCAGTCTTCAAAAAGATTGGATGGGGATGAGGAAGTAATCCTGACAAATACTGTCTCACAAATCTAACTTCTATCCCTATTAAAACAATGAAGGAAATATTAAGAAACATTGAAAGTAATTAATTGGAGGGAATTCAGAGAAGAAGTAATCAACATGAATAAGGGACCAGAGAGACTGATTTATGAAGGATTAAAAGAGCTAAATATGCATAGCTTAGCCAAACTGTGAGTGAGTTTAGGCTAGCTGTCTACAAGTATAGAAGAATATAAGTGCCAAAAAGGGAAAATAGAATAGATTTGAGTAAAGGAAGTGTAGTTTGATTGGAAAAATTTTCCTAACAGTAATATCTATTAGATTGGTATTGTCTCCAATGGAAGTCCCATCGCTTGAATCATTTAAAACAAGCAGAACAAAAGACTCACAAATACACTATAGATAACAATACTGTGTTGGCAGGGGGATAACCTAATAGATCTCTTTAATCAGTAATTTATGAAAAGAGAAAGATGTGTAAGTACCTAGAGGCTAATGGAACCAGTAAGTCAAATGGGTTTATAAAAAAACAAATCATGCTGGATAAATTTGATGAAGTTTTCCTATACTAGTGGATAAATGGAGCACAGTAAACATTATGTGGATTTTAGTAAAGTGTGTTTTATAATGCCTTATGAATCTTTATTTGAATATTAACATTGAACACTCATTAAAATTGGCTGTAGAACAGCTGATAGAGTATAACATAATGGTTAATGATAAACAGCAATATTTCAAATGAGGGGGAAATGGCCATTGGCATTAGAGAGAGTTAGCTTAGTTAGGCCTAGTTTTATTTGATACCCATACAAAAGATAAGGAAGAGGAATAAGATTAAACAGCATGTTACACAAGGACCAGATTGTGGTTGACTGTACATGCGTGTGGAAGAGAGGAAAACCTTCTCCCAAATCCTCATGTCCTTATACAGGGACCAGCCACAGTGTAACCAAAAAACAGTCACTGCTCTGTGCTGGTGGTGCCACCATCCTTCCTTAGCTGTGTGGACTGAGGGGCTGTAAACCTCTGTAGCAGCCAGAAAAGTGGGCCAGACATAGCGGAAACACATACTGCACCTGTTTTAAATGTGACCGAGCTGCCACTACAGGGCATCAGCCTGATTGAGGAGTCAGCAAGAATTCCTCCAGGGGATCAAATCGCAGTGCAGCCTCTCCCATCCTCCTCCTCCTTCCCCAAATGCATGGCTGGCTCTTTATAGTGCAGTCCAGCCCAAAGTCTGCCAATACTAGTAAATTGTGAGATTTGCAAAAAGAAGAGTATTAAGATAAAAGAATGTAAGGAGCTTAGAAGTAGGTAAACTTCAAAAGTTTTGGTTCAAATTGTGAAGCGGTTGTCAAACTGTGCATTGGGACCCCAAAGTAGGTCGCAACCAATTTTATTGGGGTGGCCAGGGCTAGCATTAGACTTGCTGAGACCCAGTGCGGAAGCTGAAACCCTAACTCCAACCCCACCTGGGACTGTGGGGTTTGGGCTGCAGCCTCCTCTTCCCCCTCCCCAGAGTGGCAGGACTCGGACTCTGCCCCCCTCTCGGGGTCATGTAGTAACTTTGTTGTCAGAAGGGTGCAATGAAGTTTGAGAACCCCTGAATTAGTGGTCCTGTAGCTCCCATTATCCAAGATGTATCAAATTACTCAACCCTCCATTGGACAAGATTTTAAAAAACTGGTGCCTACAGTTATCCTCCTAAGTCTATATATCGGCAGCTCAATAGGTGATTTTTAAATGAGCTGAACACCTACCAGCTCTCATTGACATCACTGGGGCACTTCTGGGTTTCTTAGCACTTCTGAAAGTCAGGTCACTTAGGGTCCAGATATGGACTTAGGAGACTTAAGTTCCCATGGGGAGATTTTCATAGGCACAGAGGCCAGGAAAGTCTACCTTCTGGATTCCTCCATGAACAAATGAGTTCCAGTTTCACAAAGCAAACTCAGGGTTTGTCAGAGACTGAAGACATGGGCAGTCACGCCTCGTGCTTGGAGCAGGAGTCAGTAGATAAGAATCAGAGCCAAGGGTCAGAGCTGGGTTACCTGGAATGAGGCAAGGCAGGGGTAAGGCTGAGTCGGAGGAAGGAACAAGACAGGAGCAAGGCTGGGAAACAAGCAGGGACAGGAGCTATTTCAACCATTGGCAAATACTTTGAACAGCCACTGAACTGCTGCTGGGCTTAAGAGCTGGTCTGCTGACTCTTCCTATCTATCAGTGGAGTAGCCAATCAGGCCACCTACAACAAGCCAGCTGTGCTCACTAGGTTGCCCAAAGACTAGCTCTGCTGCAAGCTCTGATTCCTGATAGGGTTCTTATATACATTTGAGTTTCTACAGAGAATGTTTGTTACACTGCAAAGTTAGTGGACATTAGAACTAATTGGGAAGTGATATTTTCCCCCACAAAAAGTTTTGGTTTCTCATTGAAAACATGAAACCAGCTGAAAACCAAAAAAAAAAAAAAAAAAAAAATGGTGTTAACTTTCATTTTGTTTTTTCAATGAAAGCGCAAATATTTTCTTCCAAAATAAATGTTGCAGGGTGGGGGAAAGAGGGATTTTATTTTTGACTAAACTTCATTTTTTATGTCAATTTTTCAGCACATTTTTGTTGACCTGCTGTAGTGACATGCACTGCCTTGTTCTTCTCTGATTATTTCTGCACATGAACCCAATTCTTGGTGCAAGTGCATGCAACATCTTACTACTTTGGCCAGCAGCTTTCATTAGGGAACCCCCCCCCCCAACCCATCCAGAGGCATAAAGGGCAGAGCAGGCCTAATGCCCCTCATTTCCTTCTTACCAGCCATGGCAGGGAGATGAAACCTCTGCAGTGTTCACCTGCTTCTCTATGACTCTGTTGCAGTTAGAGTTAGTGGTTAGTTAGTGTAGTTGAAGGTAGTTAGTACTCTTAGTTGGCCTGTTGGCTTAAAAAATGAGAAAAAAAATTGTATTTTTATTTTACTAATTTTCCTTAAGTAGTTAGTAGGCTCAATGCTCAACCCTCCTTCTCTCAGCTACTGGGATTCGATCTGCTAAGGCAGAAGCAAAATCTCTGGATCTTTGGAATTTAATAAATGTCCCTCCTCTGATGTTTCTGTGCTCTTCAACAACAGGCACGGTTAGTGCCTTATTTCTTTAGGCAAAGGATACAAGGGATTCAGGTCTGCCAATATCTCAATAACAGGTCGTGGAAGGGAAGATCATCCCAGCAGGTGACCAACTTGACTCAAATAACCTTTGCCAAAATGGGATTCAAAGTCAATACAAAAAAATCCTCACTTACTCCACATGGAACTCAGGCCACACATTTCGCAGAGGCTTCCAGATAGGATATCTATTGTGATAGGACTGTCCTGTAGCCTTTATTGAAGTAGGACTAGTAGCACCCACCCCTGAGCAAAAAACAACTGCCCATTAGTCATCAAACAGACATCCATGTGGACAAGTACTCAAATCAGAAAGAATGGTTATTTACCTTATGGTAATTGTGGTTCTTCAAAATGTGTTCTCCAAATGGCTACCATGACCTGCCTTCCTTCCCTGTGACTATGGAGTCCTACTGTTCTGGAATTCTGTATTGGTGAAGGAACTAAGCAACAGTTAAGCCCACTCCATCCTATATGTCCTCGGGTGAGGAGACACAAGGACATCTAGGACGCAGGTGCAGCCCCATTGGACGCTGCTGGCCAAAAGAATCCAGTCTCATGGATGGAATGCATGCAGACCAATTGTGGAGTCATGTGGACAAAAGATCTGAAAAGAATCAGAGTAACTTTAAGGTAAGTAACCGTTCTTTACTTCTGCTTATCTGTCTATTCATATTTCTAGATGAACCTCTTCAGCCTTCCTCATCGAGCAACGAGAGCATGCCCAGTTACTGCAAAAATGATGAAGGAGATATTTTCCTGACAGCTGAGTCCTGGAAACCCAATGTCTGTACTAGTTGTATTTGCATGGATGGTGTGATTAGCTGCTACTCTGAATCTTGCCCACCAGTATCCTGTGAGAGACCTGTTTTGAGAAAAGGACAGTGTTGTCCTTATTGTATAGGTAAGCAAATAAACAAAATAGTTTGCTTGGGAATAAGAATAAAGAGAGAGATTTTCCGTCAGTGAGAGGTACAGTCTCCTTTTGTGTCTGTGCCTGCAAAAATCTGAGTATTTGAATCTCTAGCTACCTGATTTGCACCTACAATGAGGTCATTAGTAGGACAAAAATGCAGATGCAGTTTGCACCCAAAAATGGGAGACCACCCTTCTGAAAATTTACAACTTGGTCACTTATCACAATTGATGAAAACATTAAAGAGAAATCCATCATGGTTGTATTTAATATCTTCTGTAATAATAGGTAAAAGGATATAAGCAGCATATTAAATACAACTGTAGATAATGCTAAATTATTGTGAAAACTCGTAGAGGATAGAGACATTTTATGAAGGACTAAAAATAGGTTAGAAATATAGCTAGAAAAATGAGTCAACATGGAAAAATGCAAGTTGTATCTGGAGAAAAATGCTTGGAAGCTGCTGGACCAACTGTGGGCAAGGGAGAGCCAGGCTAGGCTCCCTCCAACTATCTTAGACGTAGCAAATGGCCTGCTGGGGCCATCCCCTGCTTTGGGGAAAAACAGATGTGGCTGGATATCCCTGAACTCCATGTGGTAAATGGGGAAAGCAGAAGAGGAGAGAGAGAGAGAGATGGGCCAGGCTTCTCACCACCACCCTCCAAGACCCAGTATCTGGTCCTAGCAGCCCATCCCTCCCTTCCAAATAACAGCTTTCTCCTGCTGCTAGCCAAGATAAGAAGACTATAACTCAGGTACTAGAAATCTGAAGGGCAACTGTAAACCTGATATTTCCTATCTTTTCAGTGCTTAACTTTGCACTCTAAATAACATACTTTTGCTGTAGTTAATTTTTTATGTCATAAAACATTATAGCACCTTATATTCAAGGATTACCTAATGTTCTACAGCAAATTGAAGATATGAAGTGCTATATATTAATAGTATTGTTATTAAGTATCAAAATATTTCAAAACCACACTCAACATACCCCTATGACTGAGATAAATATTATTATACCTATTTATATAGATGGGTAAAATGAGCCATATCTGCTGAAACATCAGTTCCTACAGCCCCTCAATTTTTTATTGCATTTCTTTGAATTCCCTCCATATTTTTCTCCACTTCTTCCTGGAAATGAGGGTCACAAAACTGACTAAAATATTGTAAGTGCTTTCTGACCAGTGCCATGCAAAGGACTGTATCACTTCACCTTGTTCATGGCATGATATTTCTGCATAGGTGCCCCCAAATTGTAGTTTGTTTGCAGCTAAAGCAGAGGCATTTAAAAAAATGATCATTTGCCATCTGCTACCCAATACGTCTGTTAGTCTATAAGATGCCACAGGACTCTGTCGCTTTTTACAGATCCAGACTAACACAGCTACCCCTCTGATACTTAAGTATCTAAGTTACTCTTTGTTATATATGCTGCTTGTAAACTTTTTACATTTCTCTTATCTTGGCAAAGGAAATAGTCTAGCTAGTTTTATTTTAATTTGTCACTTCATAGTCAATTTTACTTTCAAATTCCTGTGTACTAACACAATGTTGCTCTGTTTCAGTTGCAAATACCTAAATTTGAGAGCAGTTATGACCTGCTAATTTCCCTTTTTGTAACAACAATTCAATCCAGAATATAAAAGCAAAATTTCAATTACTGCTCAAACATAGTCTCCTAGTGATGACTTATTTTCTCATACCAACTTACTATAGTATATTTTCTGTCAGAAAGTATTTTTTATGGAGACTGTAGATAAATATATTTGTTTTTTTTCCCATTATTTTGTGTTCTTTAGACTGTGTGTGCAATTAATTACTTGGTCTCACGGACTCTAGGAACATGTTCACTAACATAAACTTCCCTAATATAAAAGTTTGGCTATATAAAAGACTGTATAGAAACTTTTTTGTTCCTTTTGTCTCCAAATTCCTTCCTCACTACTACTAGTATGAATGGTGGGGCAGACATCTGGGAAAAACAAAAACCTGGGACATTTATAAAATATGTCTTGCTCTTTTTGGCAGCTTTCAGTAGCTTTTCTTTGTTTATATTTGAAAATGTGGCTTTCATATGCTTCCTGTTATTCTGCTTTTAGATGACTTCCTGAGCACTTCTCTAAAGCATCTCTTGCTGTACAGTCCTCCTTAGTATTTTTATCCCACAGTTGAGAGAGAATTTGGTAGGCAAAATCTGCAGGGTTAGTATCTTCCTCAATTGTTGGAACTCTCAAAGCAGAGGTTCCACATTCTGTTTTTCATCATTTTTATTTTTGGATCCAGAGCATGATGGCTTTTAGACATCCATATTTAGTATAGTTACAAGTTTTGCAGGCCCTGCATCCTTTCCTCTGACTTTTCTATTACTTTTTCCATACATCTTGCCTTTTTCCCAAATTCACCTTCCATGTTAAGCATTCTCCTTTCTTATATAAAGAGACTGTTATTTCCCATTGAGAACCTCCCTCTTGCTTATAGGAGAGAAATGGAGAGCTATATGATGAGAGAGAAGATAAATAAGGTTGTCTTGTGCTTATTTTTGGCATGGTTTTGTGCATTTGATTAATGGCTGGTTCAGTCAAATGTCTTTTACTGGGGCCAATGGAAGCTGTGAGAAGAGGTAGTTGGAGCTATGCACCCCATCTTTCATGACCGCTCCTGCTGTACTTTCATCATCGGAAGGTAGGGTTGCACTTTTGAACATGGATCCCCTACTGCTTCTTTCTTCCCAGCTCCCTCTGCATTGAAGACTCCTGACCTAGGAGCAATGGCCTCCATCTGTCTCCTCCTGGATCAAGTTTCAGTTGAGATGGAATCCACATGAATGAAAAAAACATTGAGGCTGATCCTTCATTAGGACTTCTATTCACTCATTTACTTTATCAGTTCATGAGCTCTAGCATCACTGCTCTTCAACATTTTCTTTGTGTTGATTCCATGAAATGGGATCCACTCTGAGTCCTCTTCCTCCAAAGCACTCTGTGCAATGCCATATCCTTTGGTTTTGTTTGGCACATTCAATTTTTATTTTTATCATTTTGCTGGATAATATCGATGTTTATTTTTCAGCATTTTTTAATTTTTATCCATTTTAAATTTTAACAGTGTGTGTGAAAAATCTTAAAATAATCAAATCAGTGCCTAAACTCCTAAACTTCTGATGCATATCAAGTGAAACCTATTCTTAAAGGTAACCTGGAAAATTATCTGTATTTTCATATACTCTATTTCTCTCACAAAATGGAAGAAAAACAAACTTGTATCACTGAAAATGGAGCAATTCTTTTATTGTGAAAATATTAATACTGTTAGTGTTTTACTTATAAAATATTTGTTTTGTCTATAACATTGCACTCTGTTAGTGTCAAAATGGGTCTGATGCATACACGCAAGGTAACTGAAAGAGGAATGGGAATATAATGAATTTAATTAACACAATATTAAATTGTGAAGTTTTTTTTTTTTTTGCTTGTACATATGCAACTGGACTGGTAACGAAACTGCAAAATTTTTGCAAAGCGTCTGGTATTTTCACATTTTACTGTCATAACTTATGCGTTACATAGTCAATGGATATGGGTTTAAATTTTTAAGAAATTGGGCTCATGCCTTTTGTTGTTGTTGTTCCTCCTCATTGGATTTTTTTAATATGTTTTAATATTTTGCCATAGCAAGTCGTCATACCAATTATTTTTTTCAACAGAAGATACAATACCAAAGAAGGTGGTGTGTCACTTTAGTGGAAAAACATATGCAGATGAGGAACGTTGGGATATTGACAGCTGCACACACTGCTACTGCCTGCAGGGTCAGACCCTTTGCTCCACTGTCAGTTGCCCCCCTCTCCCCTGTGTAGAACCCATCAACGTTGAGGGAAGTTGCTGTCCCATGTGTCCAGGTAATAAAACCATGGTCCTAAATTTTACAAGTTATACTGTTGTCAGAGGCTATAATCAGGCACAAAGATTATTGTATTCGATTTGAATGTTGATTCACATTGAGCAACATATGCAAAGGATAACAGGAGTTGTTGCTTATGTCATAAGAGACCGAGAGACACAGGAGAACAACTCAGAAAACTGCATACTCACCACAGATACGAAAGTAGTGCACAACAGTATAGTTCAAATCTCACATGTTCTGGGGAAGGACTTTTAACTCAAAGATTAACTGTTTTGCCATTGTTCTCTCTGAATGACCTTTCATTAAATTATTAGATAAATGAAATGCATTTGTGAAGTGAGAGAGGAAATACTTTGATTCCTCTGTAGACTCCACTGTTGCCTAATGTTTCTGGTGCTCCACAAGTCTGGGATATTGTTTCAAATTATTTTTATTAATAACATTTTAAGTTGCTTATATGAGTACTTTTAATTGTGACTTACATGTAATGGGATAGTTTCTCAGCCATGCACATAATGGAACCAAAGAAGTTTGATGCAGCTTCCTGAATCTGGCCTGGTTTCTTATAGCAGTTCATTACAGCTGTTCTTACCTATGCAAGCTGTTAACCTCCAAGAGGCTATTTGCCAGTCAGAGAACTTCAGCCATGCCCCTACAAAGGGGGCTGCAAAAAAGTTGGTAATAGGAGCCAGTCATGCAACCCTACACCAGCTGCAGAGATCCAGCTGCTTTCTTGGCCTTTTATGCCACTAGAGCAGCACAAAGGGACCAAATTGTACTAGAGAATCTTACCAAATATATTATGTATTATGAAAAGATATTTTACTTGAAAAATGTAATACACGACAGTCCCATTCAGTTTATGTTGGCATAGTAGTACTGGTTGCAACCATTGGTATTCTGTACTTTATGAAATTAATTAAACGATAGGAAAATCCATTGCAGAAACAATAACTTTCTAAATGTACTCAGTAAATAAATGTCATAGCAGATAAAAAATTCTATAACCATAATGATAACTCCTGAACCACCAATAAGAACAACAATCCCCAAGAAATATTTTCTGAATTAAGAGCCCAGCATCCATTGATAGGTACCGCAAAATGCTGATTTGGTGGATTGTGAAAAATATTTATCCCATCTTGCAGAGATGTATGTACCTGAGCCCACCAACATCCCCATTGAGAAGACAAATCATCGAGGAGATGCTGAACTAGAAGCACCAATTTGGCCTACACCCAGTGAAAATGACATTGTCCATCTCCACAGAGGTGAGATCTGGCAGAGATTGGTAATTGTACTCTATTAGGTCTGTGATTACTCGGCATGTCTTAGCCCATCCATTTGTCCTGGGAAGAAAGTAAAGGTGTAAGTGAGCCATCTTTTTGATAGGCTTGCAGAATATTGAGATAAGATCTAGACATAATTTCTGTAGGATAAAAACCAGAAATAATTTAATCTAGCATTCTGTACTAGAAGCAGAATGTCTGAAATATTTCATTATGTCAGGAACTTTTTATTTCAGAAGGTTGAAAAAGCTACTGGGGGGAAGCTGCTCTAGATTTGATTTTAACAAATAGGGAGGAACTCATTGAGAATTTGAAAGCGGAAGGCAGCTTGGGTGAAAGTGATCATGAAATCATAGAGTTCACAATACTAAGGAAGGGTAGAAGGGAGTACAGCAAAATAGAGACAATGGATTTCAGGAAGGCGGATTTTGGTAAGCTCAGAGAGCTGATAGGTAAGGTCCCATGGGAATCAAGACTGAGGGGAAAAACAACTGAGGAGAGTTAGCAGTATTTCAAAGGGACACTATTAAGGGCCCAAAATCAAGCTATTCTGCTGGGTAGGAAAGATAGAAAATGTGGCAAAAGACCACCTTGGCTTAACCACGAGATCTTGCATGATCTAAAAAATAAAAAGGAGTCATATAAAAAATGGAAACTAGGACAAATTACAAATGATGAATATAGGCAAACAACACAGGAATGCAGGGGCAAGATTAGAAAAGCAAAGGCACAAAATGAGCTCAAACTAGCTACAGGAATAAAGGAAAACAAGAAGACTTTTCAATACATTAGAAGCAAGAGGAAGATCAAGGACAGGGTAGGTCCACCGCTCAGTGAGGAGGGAGAAACAGTAACAGGAAACTTGGAAATGGCAGAGATGCTCAATGACTTCTTTGTTTCGGTCTTCACGGAGAAGTCTGAAGGGAATGCCTAACATCATGAATGCTAATGGGAAGTGGGTAGGTTTGGAAGATAAAATAAAAAAAGAACAAGTTAAAAATCACTTAGAAAAGTTAGATGCCTGCAAGTCACCAGGGCCTGATGAAATGCATCCTAGAATACTCAAGGAGCTAACCGAGGAGGTATCTGAGCCTCTAGCTATTATCTTTGGAAAATCATGGGAGACAGGAGAGATTCCAGAAGACTGGAAAAGGGCAAATGTAGTGCCCATCTATAAAAAGGGAAATAAAGACAACCCAGGAAACTACAGACCAATTAGTTTAACTTCTATGCCAGGGAAGATAATGGAGCAAGTAATTAAGGAAACCATGTGCAAACACTTGGAAGGTGGTAAGGTGATAGGGAATAGCCAGCATGGATTTGTAAAGAACAAATCATGTCAAACCAATCTGATCGCTTTCTTTGATAGGATAACGAGTCTTGTGGATAAGGGAGAAGCGGTGGATCTGGTATACCTAGACTTTAATAAGGCATTTGATATGGTCTTGCATGATATTCTTATCAATAAATTAGGCAAATACAATTTAGATGGGGCTACTATAAGGTGGGTGTATAACTGACTGGATAACCGTACTCAGAGAGTTGTTATTAATGGTTCCCAGTCCTGCTGGAAAGGCATAACGAATGGGGTTCTGCAGGGGTCTGTTTTGGGACCGGCTCTGTTCAATATCTTCAACGACTTAGATACTGGCATAGAAAGTACGCTTATTAAGTTTGCGGATGATACCAAACTGGGAGGGATTGCAACTACTTTGGAGGACAGGGTCATAATTCAAAATGATCTGGACAAATTGGAGAAATGGTCTGAGTTAAACAGGATGAAGTTTAACAAAGACAAATGCAAAGTGCTCCACTTAGGAAGGAAAAATCAATTTCACACATACAGAATGGGAAAAGACGGTCTAGGAAGGAGTACGGCAGAAAGGGATCTAGGGGTTATAGTGGACCACAAGCTAAATATGAGTCAACAGTGTGATGCTGTTGCAAAAAAAGCAAACATGATTTTGGGATGTATTAACAGGTGTGTTGTGAGCAAGACACAAGAAGCCATTCTTCCGCTTTACTCTGCTCTGGTTAGGCCTCAGCTGGAGTATTGTGTCGAGTTCTGGGCTCCGCATTTCAAGAAAGATGTGGAGAAATTGGAAAGGGTCCAGAGAAGAGCAACAAGAATGATTAAAGGTCTTGAGAACATGACCTATGAAGGAAGGCTGAAAGAATTGGGTTTGTTTAGTTTGGAAAAGAGAAGACTGAGAGGGGACATGATAGCAGTTTTCAGGTATCTAAAAGGGTGTCATAAGGAGGAGGGAGAAAACTTGTTCATCTTAGCCTCTAAGGATAGAACAAGAAGCAATGGGCTTAAACTGCAGCAAGGGAGGTTTAAGTTGGACATTAGTAAAAAGTTCCTAACTGTCAGGGTGGTTAAACACTGGAATAAATTGCCTAGGGAGGTTGTGGAATCTCCATCTCTGGAGATATTTAAGAGTAGGTTAGATAAATGTCTATCAGGGATGGTCTAGACAGTATTTGGTCCTGCCATGAGGGCAGGGGACTGGACTCGATGACCTCTCGAGGTCCCTTCCAGCCCTAGAATCTATGAATGCATGCCCATCCTTCAATATTTTTTTTATTTCAAAGCAGCAAAATAAACATTGAAAGTGAGTTCCAGTGTGTAATATTAAAGAGATTCTAATATACATAACACTTGGTTACAAAACAAAGTAAATCAATAAAAATAGTTTTGAAGTGTCATCTTAAATACTATCAGTCTAATTCTACCACCCTTGTTCACATTAAGTAGATTTACTCATAAGAGTAGTAATAAAATCAATGGCAGTATCCTCTTGGGAAGTGTGACACAACTGGACCCTTAATAATCAAAAATAGATGGTTGTCTAGGTTCTTGCAACCATCATCATAGTGCCAGCACCTTATAAATGTATTAAAATGAACAGATCTCTACTGTATCTCTCTCCTTCCCCCATTAGGGTGGGAGATTTTTGTTTTGTTTTTAAATATGGTTTTAATGATCAGTACTTGACGGATGTTATGACATAGAGGTTAAATTACCAATATAATTTAAGAGAGTTGTTTGGCTTTACAGAAAACCATGTGATGTGCACATAGCAATTGCTGCATTGAATGCTGAAGAGTATGTGTTCAGCAGCGTCCACAAGACGCTTGTTCCATTGGACTGTTGGCATTTGTCTCCCCCAGGCACTGTGCTGCTACCACGGAGGCAGATAATCCAATGGAACAAGTGTCTAGTGTGATGAACAGTGTTTGGAATGAAAAGTCAAATGAGTGTAGACACTACTAAAGCAGTTCTTTTGCTCAAATTGAATGTTATAGACACTTGTTCTGGTTCTTTATGGGAAACAGAATTCTGAACACTAAATTACTGGAATAAACCTCCAATCTAAGACATATACACATGTTGCTCTTCAGTCAGAAATTGGCAATAGCAACATCTGCACACGTTTTTTTTTTAAGGTGGACTTTCTCTTTAGGGTCATGAAATACTCATGCAAAATGTTGTCACAAGTGTGTCCTTGTTTTGTACTGTGATAAAAAGTCATTTTAGACCCATATCATCTTTGGCTGGGGAAGTTCAGCAGGGAGATACTAGATTTGTTGTCAGAGGAGATCATCAATATTTATTTTCAGGAGGACATGGTATCAGTATACCTTAAAGAAGACTCTGTTGAGCTTAGAATCTCTCCCATTATCACACTTTCTTGTGTGTTTTCTTTTTTTTTGAAAATTACCGAGAAAGTAGTAGCAGAGCAACTCTGGTGATATCTGGGATCCTCAGATTTTCTTGACTATGTCTGCATCATTTTAGATCTGTGTATAGTATCGAGGCTGCGCTGTTTGCATTGGTCGATCATCTCCCTTTGGCAGTAAAGATGTCCATACTAATTCTTTGAGACGTATCAGCTCTGTCTTCGATTGTTGTTGACTGAGTTATTGTTACTTGTGTGTGGATCTGGCAAGCTCAGGATTTGCTCTTGAGTGACTTCATTCTTTTCGGTTTGAGAAGATCAAGAGCTGTTATTCATCAGCCCTCAAAGTTTTCTTGGCTAGGGTCATACACAAGTGTTGTCACCCCATCTGTTCAATATATATCTGAGGCCACTAAAAATAATAGTAGTGTGTCCTGGAATGCAGGATCTTGTTTGCAGGTGACACTCATCTCTATATGTCTTTTCATCATACCTAGATGATAGAGTTGATCCCAGCTTTCCCAATGTCTTCACTATGGTTAGGCCTGGATAAGAGCTAGCATGCTGAAATACAACGCCAATAACGTAGAGGGAACACTGGTATGCTGGGGAAAATAGCAAAGTCTGTATTTAGACTCCCTCATCTGAGAAACGTTGTCTCCCTTTTGATACTTAGAGATACTGTGGGATTGTGAGCTGCTTCTCCATGTTCAGATAGCAATAATTAACCATGCCTATTTGGAGTTACTACTTTATTAGATATTACTTCTGCCCATAGAGTTAGTGAAATCCAAGCTCTTATGTTGAACTTTCCGTACATTGTTTTTCATGCTGATAGAGTCTCATTCAGACCATGTCCTAAACTCGTTCCAAAGATGGTTTGGCATTTTCATAATAACCAGTATAGTCACCTACCAGTTTTCTCCCCTAGACCCTGTAATTTCAGCAGAAATAAAGCTTAATGCCTTAAATCGTAAAAGCTCTTTTATATTACTTGAACAGAATGAGACTTTTAGGTCAATTCTTAGATTGTTTATAGCATATAGTGGCAGAGCTAAGGACAAATCTGCATCTTCCAGAGTCTAAATGGATTGTATGAGAGTAGCTTATGAGATTATTAAACTGAATCCTCCTTTAAACATTTCAGCTCATTCTGCCAGAACATTGACTTCATCAATGACATGTTCCCTCTCATAGAAATATGTACAGCAGCTACATGGTCTTCAGTTCAAATTCTTACTAGACACTACTCGTTAGAGGCTTCATCAAGAGTGAACACTCTAATTGTAAGAGCAGTCCTACAATCTTTGTTCCAGTAAATTCCTCGCTCCCCCCTAAGGTGTTGAACTGCTTGCTAGACACCATTAGTGGGATCCACATGTATAAAAGCTTGAAGAAGAAACAACAATGGTTACTCATCTTTGCAGTAACTGTGGTTCTTCTAGATCAGGGGTTCTCAAACTGGGGGTCGGGACCCCTCAGGGGGTCACGAGGTTATTACATGGGGGGTCGCGAGCTGTCAGCCTCCACCCCAAACCCTGCTTTGCATCCAGCATTTATAATGGTGTTAAAGCATTATTAATGTATATGGGGGGGGGGTCACACTCAGAGGCTTTCTATGTGAAAGGGGTCACCAATTCGAAAGTCTGAGAACCCCTGTTCTGGATGGTCTGTTTATGTGGATCCCACAATCTACCCTCCATCCCTGCAGATCGTATTTTATTATTGACACTCAGGGCAACAAAAAAATTGGTTAGTATTTGGGGTCATTCTGCTCTTGGGAGGAGGAGCACAAGAGGATAGGGATCGTCCTTCAGGATGCATGTGCGACTCCTAGAGGACACTACTAGAGAAAAAATGTCTGATCTCCTGTGTAGGGGCACCTGCATGCCATGAGTGGATTCCACATGCACAAACCATCTTGAAGAATCAGTTACTGTAAGGAAAGTAACCATTTTTTCCAGTATGTGCCTAGATTGAAAGAATGCACCTGAGGGTGCTCAAGGGTACTCCAATAAAAATTCTGCTAAATAAACATCCCAAAGTCTGTGAAGGCACCAAGATTTCTGTATTCGTCAACCCAGAGGAAAGGGACATCAAGAAGCAAAAATTATTTAAGGAAAAAACAGCATAAATTAGTTTTTGCCTTAAAAGGGCAATAGGAAAATTGGAGGAAAATGGCCACAAAAGACATAGATGCAGTGTCTGAAGTTACTGAAAAAACAACGAGGAGTCCTTGTGGCACCTTAGAGACTAACAAATTTATTTGGGCATAAGCTTTCATGGGCCAGAACCCACTTCATCAGATGCATGGAGTGGAAAATACAGGAGCAGGTATAACACATGAAAAGATGGAAGTTGCCTTACCAAGTGTGAGGTCAGTCTAATGAGACAAGTTAATTAACAGTAGGATACTAAGGGAGGAAAAATAACTTTTTTAGTGGTAATGAGAGTGTCCCATTTCGAACAGTTGACAAGAAAGTGTGAGTAACAGAAGGGGGAAATTAGTACGGGGGAAATTAGGTTTAGGTTTTGTAATGACCCAACCACTCCCAGTCTTTATTCAGGCCTAATTTGATGGTGTCCAGTTTGCAAATTAATTCCAGTTCTGCAGTTTCACATTGGAGTCTGTTTTTGAAATCTTTTTGTTGAAGAATTGCCACTTTTAGGTCTGTTATTGAGTGACCAGGGAGATCGAAGTGTTCTCCTACTGGTTTTTGAATGTTATAATTCCTGATGTCAGATTTGTGTCCATTTATTCTTTTGTGTAGAGACTGTCCGGTTTGGCAATGTACATGGCAGAAGGGCATTGCTGGCACATGATGGCATATATCACATTGGTAGATGTGCAGGTGAACAAGCCCCTGATAGTGTGGCTGATGTGGTTAGGTCCTATGATAGTGACCCTTGAATAGATATGTGGACAGGGTTGGCACCGGGGTTTGTTGCAGGGTTTGGTTCCTGGGTTGGTGTTTTTGTTGTGTGGTATGTAGTTGCTGGTGAGTATTTGCTTCAGGTTTGGGGGCGGTCTGTAAGTGAGGACTGGCCTGTCCCCCAAGGTCTGTGAGAGTGAGGGATCGTCCTTCAGGATAGGTTGTAGATCCTTGATGATGCGCTGGAGAGGTTTTAGTTGGAGGCTGTAGGTGACAGCTAGTGGCGTTCTGTTACTTTCTTTGTTGGACCTGTCTTGTAGTAGGTGACTTCTGGGTACCCTTCTGGCTCTGTCAATCTGTTTCTTCACTTCACGAGGTGGGTATTGTAGTTTTAAGAATGTTTGATAGAGATCCTGTAGGTGTTTGTCTCTGTCTGAGAGATCGGGGCAAAAGCGGTTGTATCTTAAAGCTTGGCTGTAGGCAATGGATTGTGTGATGTGGTCTGGATGAAAGCTGGAGGCATGTAAGTAAGTATAGCGGTCAGTAGGTTTCTGGTATAGGATGGTGTTTGTGACCATCGCTTATTAGCACTGTAGTGTCTAGGAAGTGGACTCCATGCATCTGATGAAGTAGGTTCTAGCCCACGAAAGCTGATGCCCAAATAAATTTGTTAGTCTCTAAGGGGCCACAAGGACTCCTCGTTGTTTTTGCTGATACAGACTAACATGGCTACCGCTCTGAAACCTGAAGATACTGAAGTGTTGCAAGGAACAAGTGCTGAGCTTACTGTAACTCAGGTCCTCAAAGATATAAAAGGGAAATGAAAAACAGATATAATATTAGAAGAAATAAGTATGTGTCTTATGTACATGTATGTTGCATATTACTGTAAAACCAGAGCACCTTGCAATCTTTAGTGTATGTATAGTGACAGCACTACTGTGAGGTAGTTTTTACAGTATGATCAAAAATAGGTAATTAAGCTGGAATCTCATATAGGAGAAGCTGAGAAAAGAATCAGCTCTTGGAGAACAGCCACCACATTGAAAGGAGAAAACAAGACAGTGAAAGATCTACTATAAATAAACATGATCATAGAAAAATGATGGCTTCATAAATCACAACTGGTGGAATGACATAGTATTAATAGGACCACCAAAAGATAAAAATCCACTTCGTATGGAATAGTTACTTGAAAATATGCGGAAATCATTATTCCGGCTACAAAAAACTGTGGCTAACAACAAATGAGAGAACACACAAGCGTGACCCTGTCCCTAAATATCAATAGGGTAAAATTTCAGGATATGGTTAACCAAAAAAAAATAAATACAAGACCACAGTACTGACGCTGGTATTTCCATAATCCTATACTTGTTTATGGTCAAGACAGAAAAGGAACACGTAAATTTTTTTGTTGCTAACAAATGCTAACTCTTTCAGACATGAGTCATCTTCAAGGAGATTTCAGAGAAGGCATTGGACTGCACTCTACTGAAGATACATCTCTCAACTCCGTTGCCTGGGTGACAGTTCCCATCATGACAGCCCTGGTTCTTATAATAGCCCTTCTGCTTGTCAATCAGAAAAAGCAGTGGATACCAGTGTCCTGCTACAGAGCCCCAACAAAGGTACAGTGTTAAAACTTCTATATCTAGATTTGTGCTTTTCTGGAAAGCAGGAGGGTCTCCTGAAATGTATTGTAGGATACAGTTGAGTCCATTTAATGTCAACTCATTTAAATGAATTTTTTCCATGTCTCAGATCGTTTGCACTAATTCAGAACAATTATGCTTATGTAATGCCAAATTAATATCACCAGTTACCTAGTCCATATACTACTGAATTTTCGGGAGGTAAAACCAAGCCAATCTCAGGTGAGACTGTCAGAAAACACGGGCAGACACCCCAAACTAGTGGTATAGTCCATAATTAGATTTCACCAAGCCAATTACAAATGTGCACTCCGGGATCACTATACTAGTATTACCATGGAGTCACAGACAGTCCCCTGAGACCCTCCAGCCTGTCTTGCCACCCAGGCAAACTGAACCTAGTGATAAAAGGTTATTAAAACCAAAAATCAGACCACATCAGGTTACTCCCAACCCCAAAGGGTCAGTCACTTACCCTAGGTCAATGGATACTCTGTCTCACATCAAAGACAACTCTGGCAGCCAATTGTTCTAGTAAACTAACTAAAGGTTTATTAGCTAAGAAAAAGAAGTGAATTATTGAGAGGCTAAAGCAGGTAAAATACATTAACAGGTGAGTCTAAGTTTGTAAATCCAAAATGATAGCAGAGATGTTATAATCTGCTAGTTTTCCATAAATTTCTCAGGGTTACCCAAAATAACTTTGGGGATCTCTGTTTTGCATCTGGAATGTTTCCCTATGAATGCTCAAATAGTTCAGAGATGCTGTATCCTTTTTTGCTTCATATTTATAGCTTTTCCATAGAGAAAGCAATGTGAAAAGTGTCTTTACTCCTCTACCATCTCTTGCTTTGAAATGAGCATTTCCTGTTACAGCCATTAAGTCCTTCATTAGCATTTCCAAGGTTCCATTCACATTTGATGAATTTAGTCTCAGAGAGATGCACAATGTAAAAGGTAATGTAATAGCAAATAACAATCCTTCAGTAGTTTTCATGAAGTTTATACATCAAGTACATTCTTACCACGCTTTTGGGGTATTTAATTAACAAGGTATACATAATGTAAACGTAATTACAGGGGTATATGCAATGCAAATATAATTTAATAAGACAATTAGTTACAGATAAGTGAATACACTAACATTAGCATCTCTTTTTATATCTAGTAGCGTATGAGCGAATTAGTCTGAATGCATACTAATACTGCTTTGATATTCATACAGAAGTGAACTGGCCTATTGCTCTAACCTGAACTGGTCTATCAGCATGGCAGCCTCTTCTTCTGAAATGGCCACACTCTCTCATAGTTCTCATTGGGAGCAAAACCAAGAACATTATCTTGACTGAGGACAGCCTGTTTTCTCAGTTGCATTGAGAACAATAGTAGATGAGACATTTTGAAAAGGGGCAATTCCTGGTGAAACTTTCTACAGAAGAATATTAGTCTTTAATCATTGCTGAAGAAGCAACTTTCAGTTAAGAAGGATAATGCCAAAAAATGGCCACTAAACTGTTTTAAAACTTCAAATTTAGCCAATGCACAAACTCGGAGAGTTTTCATTATATGACCGGTTTGAAGAGTCTGCATTATTCCATTAAGATCATTTGAGATCTAAAAAGGTGCTAAATTTATTAAGTGGCCCTTTTAAAAATTAATTTTAATTCATAAACTAATAAATGGATTTATTTGTAAATTCTCAGCAAATTCATTTTCTCTCTCCCCTCCCCCCAAAGTCTATAATTTTTGGAGAGGTTACAATGTCTTCTTCCTGTCTAAGTGATTGAGTCTCTGCTTTAAGTACAAAACTGTGGAACAGTGCTTCCATAATAATAAAAACCTGAATAGTACTTCTGCTTGTTATCTCACCAGCACCCAGGTAAGAGGAACAGACTTTTACTAGCTGATTGAAATTACAGTCAGAGCAATCCCCGAAAGCACCTTCTTTATCACCCTTCATCTTTCACATTTACCATATAGTCATTACCAGAACGAATTATCCATTTCCATTTAGTTTATCATTCATATAAATTGATATTTGAGAAAACACATGTTGCTGGGCCCATTAATTCCCAACCTTTTTTGTCTGAGGCCAACTCCTCCCATGGTCCCTGGGGTCTCTAGGACCTATCACAACCGTGCCTCAACCTGCTTGTCATATCTCACACATTCTGTCTTGCTGTGCTGCTTACACTTTTTTTTTCTTTTCTAGTAATTTTTCTTGTGTTACTTTCTGTTGTTTGTTCTTGTTAGTCCCACCAGGCCCTCCTCTTGCTCCTCAGTAGTCCCACCACTGTGTCCCACTCAGCAGCTGCATGTTCCTTGTCATGCCACAAAGCAGTTTGTATAAACACAGTATAGCACCACCTACTGGAAGAGTACATAACACGCAGCCAGATGTAGCAACAGATTAAGGAAGAGACATACAGCCAGTGCCCAAATTCCTGTAAAAAAGGATAGGTTTGCCCCACAGAGAAATTTGGGTAGGAACAGCTGTGCTATACCTTCTCTAAGTTTACCATAGAAGCAGATAAGTGGGACAATGACAGATCTTTATTCTACTATCCAATCTTGTTACAGAAGCATCTTTGTTTCAATCTCTAGCACCGGCATAGTGTGACACATTGGCTTAGACGCGTGCAGTTTTTCTCACAGTTATGGGCTAGTTCTCCTTTGAAGACTTGTGAATATGCAAATGGTCAAATTTTATTCAATACCTCACTTTTTTTTTTGACAGTTACTTCCTCCAGATACCCCTAATTCTTTCGTACCTCTATCTGCTGGATGGGGGGATACTTCCTAGTAAGTTTCAACAACTGGGAAATGTCTCAGGGTCCAATTGTACATATTCCCAAGCCTTTCTGCCACCCTCACTCTTCTCCTCTTACATAATCATTCTTAATTATCATTTATTCATTTATTTATATTGTTTCCATATATAATTCAAATGATACAGGAATGAAAATAAGGTCTCTGGTCTAGAAAGGTTACAATCATTTGTGTGCTTGAGATTTCTCCTATTCCTTATAAGAACTTTCTTTATAGACAGTCTGGAACAGCCAGGTCTCTTTGGGTCATTAGTATTCCAATAAGTCAGTGCCCATTACAATTCTTTGTGGGACAGGATTTTCCTAGCTTCATGGACACATTGAGTATGTGGCTTCTCATTCTTAAGAAAAGCAGATGAATAATTCTCGTAGTATAACTACATTAGAAATCATACTTAGAGATAATTCAATTAGGAAGCCCCTTATAATAGTAACAAATCAGATCGCTGAGACTGACACAAGCCTTTGATCTGTTATTCTTTTTGAAGTCTCGCCATCAGTGCATTAGTCACTTCAGCCACATAGCCCTGAATCGCTGCAAAATCCAATAAACATGATGGGTTTTTTCCCAAACATGGAGTGTTTTCAGCTAGAAACCACAAGCCTCTCATTTGAACTATTGGCAGGAATGTCAGCCATAAAATTTCATCCTACACAAGTGATGACATTTTACTTTATATCCAAAGCAAACAAATCTATAGCAGAATAACTTAAAAAAATAAAATATTACTGCTTAATATTAGGATACAGTTCACACCACCAGAACAGAAGCTCTGATGCTAACTGTAATGATCCATAATAATATAGATAAATGGACATATTTAACTGTAACCAAAAAGGCTTATATTACCTCAAATTGGGGGGGGGGGGCGGGAATTGATTCATATAAGGCAAATTATGTGAAGTCATTCCAAAATCCCAAAGATCTAAACATTTGGGAAGATTTTTGCCTTTAATAGATGAAATGGGAACTGTACAAATTAATCTTACCAACAATTTTATTCCTACATATTGAAAGAAGTGGCAACTATCTATCTTGACAGGGAAGTTAATGACCTGGTATTACTAGTATAAATTAGTGCCAGATAATGTAAATCTGTCTTTATACATTGAAATATCAAATTGATTTTCTGTGACAACTTATTTGTAGATTTATTTGGTAGTGGTCTAAGCATCACTAGTAAGACAACATCTTTTTCTAATATTTTTCATGAGTAACAGCAATTATGTGTGGTTAAGAGCATTAGACCCACTGTAAATAGCTTTCAGGTCTGGTAAATGTTGTAGCATCTCCAACATTTATCTGACTTGGCAAACGTTTATTGTGTACTTACACTTCTCTCTACTACACATCATGAGTTAAGTCGTTTCATCTAATCCAGAATTCTCTTATCTAATTTATGAGAAAGTCATGCGGAACTGTATCAAAGACCTTACCAAAATTAAGAAGCACTGTTACCACTACACTTCATTTATCCACCAGGCTTTTTATCTTATTAAAGACGAAGCACCAGGTAGTGATGAGTTACATCCATCTGTATAATATAAGAGTAGGGAATCAGGTAGGTGAGCTGCTATTTTTAAGTCTTTTTAATGCCAAAGTAGTACAGTACTAAGTGTGATAAGACAAGAGTGAGTTTACTGTCATTCCAAAATAGAAATTAAAGGTTGTAAAAAGAGGCTTTACAGAGAAGTGTAATATTTATGGCCCTGATCCTACAAAATGATCTGTGGACTGGACCTTCAGACCAACACTGAGTCCTGCAAAAGTTAATGAGACTCAGCACAGGCATAAGTGTCTGTTCAAGCAGTTCCTTTTGCAGGAACAGGGCATAAATTAGGAAAGATTTTTTTTTAAATCATTTAAGGACTATTGGAGGTACATCAGGAAAAGAAAAGATGATTTGATATGAGTAGGCCCGGATTACTGAATACAAGTCATTGATCAATAAATCCCTTTATGATTTGGATCCTCCAAGAGAGAGACTGTGCAACCTTAACTCTATCCCCCTTGTACATGTGCATTATGTTACAGTCTAATTACATGATCACATTATTTTTTCCACAGGACTCCTGCCTCATTCAGTGCACAGGTTAAACAGTGAATGAGGCAGGATGTGTAGTGAAAGAGGCAGTTGTTTGTAGGACCCCTGACTCATCAGTGCAGAAGCTAGAAGTTGTATAATAAATGAGAGGCGGGACTGCAGGTACAGAAAGGATGGTCTTATGATTAAGGCATTGGAGGGGACCCAGGAGAGAGTAATTCTATCCCTGGCTTGGTCACAGACTTACTATATGGTGTTGGACAAGTCATTTTAAATTTTTCAGAGGCACTCGCTGATTGTATGTTCTTTATTTTTGGATGCCCAACTTGAGATGAATGAACATGGCTTAATTTTCAGGAGTGCTGAGCATTAACAGATCCAGATGAATGCAGGGCAGTTATAGTGTAGTGTACTCTGCTAGATACCAAAAATCATGGAGGGAACAGAAACACTGGATATATGGCTTATTACAACAATCTGTAAACCACTAACCCCCTCTTTTTGCACTATGACTACAGAGGTGTTAATGGACCCCACTCTACCTTGAATGGGTCCTTGCAACTAACTACTTATGCTAAATTATCTGTTCCACCTTGCATTTTGCTGTGATGCTGGGAATTCCTTTTCCGGACCTGAAGAAGAGCTCTGTGGCGCGAAAGCTGGTCTCACCAACAGAAGTTGGTCCAATAAAAGATGTTACCTCACCCACCTTGTCTCTCAAATACAGATGAAGTCTTGAAACTGTGGGTTCTCAGCACCTTTGAAGAATCATGTACTATCTGTCTCAAATTGGGCACCCAATCACTGAGGAACCCCAAATTAGTGTATAGTTTTCAAATTTCAAGTGACCACAGAGACTGCGTCATCCCTAATCCTCTCTTGCCCACAGAGCAAGAGACGTGTAGGAGGAAGAATGAACTTTGTAAAGGGTTGTAATAGGCAAAGGCAGCACATCTGCTATTATATCAGAGACTTCTAGGAAGCAGAATACCAGTGCTCCCCCAAGAGTCACAGTTCCATAGCAATTTATAAGCTGCATTGTATCTAACAGGCACAATCCAGCCTGAAATTATAAAGTTTTCATTAAATGTAGAATGTAAAATGCTTTATAATATGTATAGTAAAGGTAGCAGAGTTGTCACCAAATCTTTCCAGATGAAAAGGATTCATTTGCCAGCTTCTGGTCCTATGCAATTATATACCTGTGGCCCAAATATTACAGTCCTTACTCAGCTCTTACTCAGTCCATGGGAGTCTTGAATTAGCAAGGACTGCAAAAGTTGAACCTTTGTAACAAAGAAAAATAAATAGTTTAGTGTGATTTTGTTTTTGTGAACTTTGCGTCACAAACATTTCCCATACCTATTGTGGAGAGAAGACAACAGTGATGTATGAACTGGATTTTTATGTTGTCTTTTTTTCTTTTCCAACAGCCTTCTTGCCTAAACAATCAGCTGGTATACGTGGACTGCAAGAAAGGAACCATGGTCCAGGTGGACAGTTCTCAGAGAATGCTAAGAATTGCTGACCCAGATTCAAGATACAGTGGATTCTACAGCATGCAAAAACAGAACAACCTACAGGCAGATAATTTCTATCAAACAGTTTGAAGAATTGCACCTTTGCCAAGGATTTGAGAAAGAAGGAGACCGAGAGACTAAGTCTGCTATTAAAATAAAACTAGAATTGTGCACTTGCTTAGTGGATTGTATTGGATTTGTGACTTCATGTACAGCTCTAAGACCTTACTGGGATGGGCTCTGACTCCTGCAATGTGCCAGAACAAGCATTCCCACTTTTCCTTGCGATAACTGACCAAGAGTTTTCTTAGAACCAAAGTTTTAAAACTTGTTAAGATGTATTTGCTTGTAACATAGCTATAGAGATTGTTTGGGTGGGTGAATTTGGGGTTGGGTGGTGAAATGAGAGAGAGCTTCAAAGAAGAAAAGCTGGTCAAGCTTGGCTCGGGGAGAAAACAAATAAAGAATATTGCCAAGCATCAGGATGGTGGCTTTTCTTGTTGCTCTGAAACTGCATTTGTTGCAGCAAAGCCTAACCCCACATGGAAACAGAAAACAGAGGTCTGATTTTTTTCCCAGCTGTTGCTACAAAAGTATACTCCTAGAACAGAACCTGTCATGTCACAGGTATGGTGTAGCTGCATATATTTTTCTATATGACAAGAAGCTGCAGTAGTTAATGATATAGCAAGGAAAAGGTTATAGCAGAATATAAAGGGTGGGTTTATTAAGGATGTATAAAATTATACCTTGTGCTGCTTTTTGTTTTAATTTTGTTTTCTGCAAAGCTGATTGGCCAGATTTTGGCAGAGTTAGCAAATGACTGAGGCCTAAATAATTCCTGATATGAGCACTGGATCTTTTGACGGCAGTATTGAAGGAAGGAAGGGAAAGTCAAGAACACCATGCAGTTCCAGGGGCTTTTGTTTGTTGTGGTTTTGTTTTGTTTTGTATTAATCTCTGGTTGTTCAGACAGTTTTAGTGGAGGAGGAGGAAAAAATATTTTTGTTGGACAAAGCTCTTGCTTAAATGAAAGAGTAAAAAAGAGACTGTTTTAAGGTTTTTCCTGTTGTTCTTATTTACTGGTTATGCAGATTAGAAACTACTTCCATGCTAGGAAGCTACTTAATTTTAATTGTATATTACTCAAGCACCTTTTTTGAAGCTCAGAAAAAAGGAGATCATGCTTCTTTAAACATTAGCATTATAGGAATATTTATGTAAATATAATTATGCTAAAAACAACAAAGTATTTGTATGTCTGTGTGTATATATGTGCATATATATATAATGTGTGTGTGCATACACACAAACACACTATATATGTATATATATATACAGTATATATATAGTATCAATCTGTATATATACAGTATATATATAATTTTCTATTTTTTTCTTGTTGAATGTATTTTTATCTGAGAGATTTTACCCAGAGCAGAAACAGATAAAACAGGCATTCCATAGCAGTGCTTAATTGCTTGTGAGTTTAGGAGAGACAAGAGGAGCATCTCATTCTACCTACCGTTTTATTTGATTTGAAAGTGTTTAGTGTGTGTGTGTGCGCGCGCATGTATGCGTGTATGTACGTGTGTACACTCTTGTGTTTGCATATATGTGTGTGTATGGTATGTGCACGATTATAGCAGTAAGCGTTGCTCTTGCTACTTGCTACATTTCAGGGTGTTTCTTATTTTTCTTCTCCTGCTTAGCCTTAAAAAGGCTTTTAATGAATGCATCGGCTAGAGACACTGATGGCAATATACATGCAGCACTAATCAGCTCCGTAGAATAACACCATCCGCTCCTTGATTTTTTTTTTTTTTAATTCAAACAATTGTTTGAAACAACTACTGGAATATTGTCCACATTAAGCTGGAAGTTTGTTGTAGCTTGCCTCATTGATAACTCTGACTGTGTAATACAAAGTTAACTTTCCAGACAGGTCTTGGCACTTTTATACTAATTACCCATTTGTGCATTGCCTTTTTTTCTTTTACAAATGCTTGTCATAAAAGACACAGATACCCAGTATGCTTAATGTGAAAAGAAAATGTATTTTTTTGTAAAGGAACTCTCAAGTATTGTTGTAAATACTTGGTCAGAGGTTGCTGAACTTTAAAACTGAAAAAAAAACCTAATTTATTATTATAATGACCTAATTTATTAATCTGAAGATTAACAATTTTTTGTTTTAGAATATCAGAAAGGTGTTCTAGCTGTTTGCATCAAAGAAAAAAATAGGTGTATCATTAAGGGTCAACATTTTTTCTATTTATATATGACTTCAGTTTCCAAAAACAAGAAAAAATGTAGTCCTCCCAGCATTTTGTACTCAATATGATATTGAAACAGATATGTTTCTGTCCAGTTATTACAAAGATTCTGTCAAGACAAATCATCCATTCCTTGCATAAGAGTAAGCAGTCTTTATCCAGATTGTAAAAGCTTGCTTTTGTTTTACAATCAAGGCCATATTCTGAAAATATTAGCAGGATATAGGACATGGTGTAAAATGTTTTTTATTATTTTATTATTATTTTAAAGATATGATTTATCCTATGTGCTGTATCCATTACACTCTTTTACTTTGGTTCCTGTTGTGCTCTTGTAAGAGAAATGCAGATATAATTTTCTGAAAAATAAAATAGACGCATATGTGACACTCGGAGTGCACTGCAGTTCAGCAGATTGCTTGTTTACTTTTTTTAACTGTAAGGCGGTTTCTTGTAATTTGGCTCTTGGCAGCACAATAAAAATTTTAAACCTAATGTGCACTTTTTAAAAAATGTTCATATGTATGACTACCATAAAATGTTTGAGACATTAGTTTATAATTTATTTATTCTATGGTGATTTATTTCCTTGAGATTTGAATTTGCACATTATTTTTGCCTGACATTGTTCTAAAGTAGTTTTGAACCAAGACAGGTCAACTACAGGCCTTTCAATTAGCGACAGTTTTTTGTCACACACATGAGGTTTGAACTGAAGAATTTTCACAGGATCATTAGAAAATGTTTGTGGAGTTTTAGCAATAAAATTATGGACTATATCAAACTTCACCTCATCTCATATACTAAAATGTCTCAAATCTTAAACTTTTTAAATTAATACATATTAACATAAGAACTATTATACTGGGTCAAACCAATGTTCCAACTAGTCCAATATCCAGTGGCTAGAACCAGAACTTCAGTAGACTTGTACAGAAAAGGACAACTGGAGCGATCCTCCCATCTTCCCCGTCCAGGTTCTGTCAGTCAGAGGTTTAGGGTTGTCCCAAGCATGGGGTTGCATCCCTGACCGTCTTGGCTAATAGCTATTAATGGACCTATCCTCCATGAACTTATCTAGTTCTTTTTTGAACTGTTCCACGTTTGGCCATCACATCCAATGGGAATGAGTTTCACAAGTTAATTGTGCACGGTGTGAAAAAGTACTTCCATTTGTTTGTATTAAACCTTCTACCTATTAATTACATAGGGTGACCCCATTTTTTGTATTGTGAGAATGAGTAAATAACACTTCCTTACTCACTTTTTCCCCACCACTGGTGATTTTATAGATCTCTACCATATCCCTCCTTAGTTGTCAATTTTCTAAGATGAACAGTACTGACCTTTTTAGTCTCTCCTTGTATGGAAACCATTCAATACCTTTGATCCTCTTTGTTGCCCTTCTCTGAATCTTTTCCAGTTCCACTCTCCTTTTTGAGATGGGGCAATCACAACTGAACACTATTCAAGGTGTGGGCATATCATGCATTTATATAGTGGCATGATATTTTCTGTCACATTTTCTACTCCTTTCCTAATAGTTCCTAACATTGTTAGCCTTTTTGACCATTGCTGCACATTGAGCTGAAGTTTTCAGAGACTGAGTATCCATAGTGACTCTGACATCTCTAGCCTGAGTGGTAATGGTTAATTTAGAACCCCTCATTTTGTGTATATATACAGAGGAAACATGGGGGAGGGGTGCAAGCATGGTCATGTGTGTCCCCCTCCCCAAGATTTCTGCCAAGGTTTGCTGGCTGGGCCGCCTCCCTGTGCAGCAGCTCCTGGAGCTGGGGAGCTGCAAGCTGTGGCCCCAGGGAAAGGCAGCAGCAAACAGCTGGGAATTGCAGGGAGGGGGCATTGAGGAAAAGAGGGGTATGTGTGCCTGGGGGTTGGGGGAGAGATTCAAGCTGTTCAGGGGAGAGGGGGACCATTAAATTGTGCCTCCCCAGTCAGTTGGTACCAGTCATCTCTGCATGTATAGTTGGAATTATATTTTTCTAATGTGCATTATTTTGAATTTATCAACACTGAATTTCATCTGTTATTTTGTGAGATCCCCTGTAACCAGGGCCGGATTAATGCAGGGGCTTTAGGGGCTGCAGTCCAGCACCCCAGGCTAAGGGGGGACTGGCGCAGCAGGGCTCAAGCAGGCTACCTGCATGCTGTGGCCCCACGCCACTCCCGGAAGCGGCCGGCTGCTGGCATGTCTCCACACGCTGCCCCCGCCCCCACAGCTCCCATTGGCCGGGAACTGGCCAATGGGAGCTGTGGGGGCGGCGCTTGCGGGCCTGGGCAATGCATGGAGACAAGCTCTCCCCCTCCCCCGGGGCGTGCAGAGATGTGCCAGCAGCCAGGCACTTCTGGGAGCAGCATGGGGCTGTGGCAGGAAAGGAGGCAGCCTACCCGAGCCCTGCTGCACCGCTGTCTGGGAGCCGCCTGTGGTAAGTGCCTCCCGGCCAGAGCCTGCACCTTACACTCTCTCCTGCACCTCAACCCCCTGCCCCAGGTCAGAATCCCCTCCACCAAATTCCCTCCCAGAGCCCGCACCCCTCACCGTCTCCTGCACCCCAACACTCTGCCCCTGACTGGAGCCCCCTCTTGCACCCAAACTCCCTCCCAGAAAGAAACAAATATAACAGCTGTTCTAATGAAAGAAGTAGGCTATTTTTAATTAACTATACCTCTACCCCGATGTAACACGAATTCAGATATAATGCGGTAAAGCAGTGCTCCGGGGGGGGGGGGAGGGCTGCACACTCCGGCGGATCAAAGCAAGTTCGATAGAACACTGTTT
This sequence comes from Trachemys scripta elegans, assembly GCF_013100865.1. Classification (NCBI taxonomy): domain Eukaryota; kingdom Metazoa; phylum Chordata; order Testudines; family Emydidae; genus Trachemys; species Trachemys scripta. The sequence goes on along the minus strand of NC_048300.1, from coordinate 63,690,716 downwards.
CACCTATAACAGTAAGATTTTTTGGCTCTCGAGGACAGTGTTGTATCAGGGTAGAGGTGTATATTCTACATGTTTTAAGACTAAAATGTAACCACAGAATGGCTTTGTGTTAATTTAAAAGTCAAGTTTAGTATAGCGTTAATAGCCTTAATGCCATGATTGTAATCATTTTGTTCTAAATTAGGAAAAAGACTTGTATACAGGGGACTCACAAAATCTAATAGCCCTGGATCCACAGGAGAGTTAATCCGGCTCTGCCTATAACTCTTTGCAGTTGGCTTTGGACTTAACATCTTGAATAATTTTGTATCATCTGCAAACTTTGTCATTTCACCGTTCACTCCCTTTTCCAGCTCATTAATGAATATATTAAACAGCACAGTACAGATCCTTGGGGGACTCTTCTGTTGACCTCCCTCCATTTTGAAAACTGACCATTTATTCCTATTCTGTTTCCTTTCTTTTAACTGGTTACTGATCCACGAAAGGACCTCCCGTTATACCATGACTAATTAGTTTCCTTAAGACACTTTGGTACAGGACCTTGTCAAATGCTTTCTGAAAATCCAACTATTATGTATCAACTGGATCACCCTTATCGATGTGCTTGTTGACATCCTCAAAGAAGTCTAATTGATGGGTGAGGCATGACTTCCCTTTACAAAAGCTCTGACTCTTCTCCCAACAAAAAGGGTCCATCTACCTGTCTGATAGTCTGTTCTGTAGAATAGTTTCAACCAATTTCTCTGGTATTGAAGTTAGGCTTACTGACCTGTGTGACATAACACAGGATACAATCTGGACTGTTGAACAGCTGTGTGCCCTCAATTCTCCAACCTGGAGTGCTTTATATACTGCTTTGCTGTCAGAGCAGCCACTCCTGGCCTGCTCACCCACAGCCTCCAGCATGTAAATTACTCCCAGGTGAGTATAAGAGAGCTCTTAGCAAGCTACTGCTGAATTATATTGTAGAATGACACCAGCAAATTTCCAGCCTCAGGCTTGTCCCCAGAAATATGCATGTTGTACTGCCCAGCTCTTTCCTTTTGGACAAGCTTATAGAAAGTGTAATTTCATTAATAGAAAATGATATGCACAAATCCTGTTATCTGAAATGGAGTTCCTTAAGTAATTCAATTCAAACACGCACTAGTTTAGATAAAAACAAAACAAGTTTATTAAATACAGATAGATTTAAAGTGATTACAAGTAATGAGGCATAAAATTCAGAATTGGTTACAAAGAAATAAAAGGTAAAATGCAAACTAACACCTAACTTAACAAGCTAAATGAATTTGAAGCAAAGGATCGCTCTCACCATATGTTCTAACAGTCTTACTGGCTGAATCTTTCAGCCAGGATCACTTCCCCATCCAATGATGCTTCATTTGTCTTTCAAGCATTTTTTTGCGGTGAGTAGAGAAGGGAGAGAGAATTTCTGTCCTATAGTCTCACTTCTGTCATTTTCCTCTTTTTGAAAATCCTCTCCAGTTGAGGTTCAGGCCACAGCAAATCTGTTGAATGGAAACCTCCAGCTGTTCCATTGCCAAGATGTAAATTTCTCGCTTACACTCTTCTTCATGCCAAAGAATGGCCACTTACCCAGGTGATGGTCCATTTGATTTTGTTGACACCTAACGGAGACATCAGTTTGTCTCTCAGAACTTGATTTGGGCTGCTTCCCCAGATTTGGAATATGCCTATCATCATACAGTATTGTGTTGCCTCACATAACTCATAAATCATTACTGTTCTGGTAAAATGAGTTTTCAAATGATACATTTTTTACAAAGTATGTCTTGTGGGTATCGGCCTTGTAAAAAGGGTGAACATAGGGGTACAGACTATCACAGCCTGTGATTGCTGGGATCACCTCTGGAGCCTTTTTTAAAAATTGGCGTCACATTAGCATCCTCCAGTCATCTGGTACAGAAGCTGATTTAAATGATAGGTTACATACCACAGTTAGTACTTCTGCAATTTTTATTTAAGTTTGGGTGAATACATTCTGGTCCTGATGACTTATTACTGTTTATCAATTTGTTCCAAAACCTCTCCATCCTCTGCAATGAAGAGCAATGCAAATAATTAATTTGGCTTCTCTACAATGGCCTGATCTTCCTTGAGTGCTCCTTTAACACCGTGGTCATCTAGTGACCCCACTACCTGTTTGGCAGCTTCGTGCTTCTGATGTACTTTAAAAAATTCTTACTGTTAGTTTGTGTCTTTAGCAAGTTGCTTCTCAAATTCTTTCTTGGCCTGCCTGCCTTATACGTTTACACCTAACCTGCCAGAGTGTGTGCACTTTCTTACTATCCTCACTAGAATTTGACTTCAAAATTTTAAAGGATGCCTTTTGCTTCTAATCACTTACATTACACTGCTGTTTAGCCATTGTTCCATTCTTTGGTCTTGTGTCTTTTCTGATTTGGGTTATACTTTTAGCCCTGAGCCTCTATTATGGTGTTTTAAAATAGCTCCCATGCTCCTTGCAGGCATTTAATTCTTGTGACAATTCCTTTTAATTTCCATCTGACATGCATTCTCATTCTTGTGTAGTTTCCCTTTTTAAAGTAAAATGTTACCGAGGTGGGGTTTTTTGGTGGTATTCACTCTACAAAAATGTTAACTTTAATTACATTATTATCACTATTACTGAGAGGCTCAGCTATTTATTGGACCAGCTCCTGTATTCCACTTGACTGAATCAAGAATTGCCTCTCCCTTTGTAATTCCAGGACTACCTGCTCCAAATACTCATCACTGCTGAGGTCTAGAAATTTTATTTCTGTGTCATGCCCTGAGGTGACATTTTCCCAGTCAATGAGGATAATTGAAATCACCCATTATTATTGCGCTTTCTACTTCTGTAGCCTCTCTAACCTCCCTTAGCATTTCACAATCACTGTCACCATCCTGGTCAGGTGATCTTTTTGTTCATTTTTTTTCCTCTAGGGCTTCCCCCTTTCCCCCCACCCATACTTAGTGTTTCGAACAGAGAGATTGTATCAAACTTGGGATTGTCTTAAACTCTTAGCCATAAATGTCCAATACTTTGAAAAAATCATTGCAATAGCTTTAAACATGGCTTGTTTGCAGATACCATTGAGACAAATATTAAACCATGTGTACAAAATAATACATTCTCATGCCTTAATTTCTGTAAAGATATAAAAAAAGAATCTAGTTTGCGTTATATAGTATTATGTTTAATTTATATTTTTAAAATGCTGCATTAAAGGCATAAGCACAATGGGACAGTGTTTGACCATAACAATTTATTTCCTGACTTTTGAAGTTGATGTTGCTAAGCACACCCTGCTCACTGTGGCTCTTGGATAGCAGGGCTTCTCAACCGACAGCTCCAACAAGAATCCATGTCAAGTGCAAAGGGGGAAGCAGTGCTGTAGACACTACTGAGTCTACAATAACTTACCCTCAAAGCCAGAGAGCAACAAGAGTATTAGAGAGAGACTGTCAAATCCACAAAGACCCTTCACTGCCCCTCAATGCCAGTCCCTTTCCTAGAACCAGATCTGAAACCATACTGTTCCCTCTGTTCAGGGAAGTGGAGGAGAGTACAGAGATGGTCTTGTTTAAGAACTGAGATCAAGGAAAGCTTAGCTGTTAAGAGAAACAGGAGAATCAGAGTTTATGGGAAGGGGAGCTCAAGGGAGTGGTAGTAGGAGATATTACTGCAATTTCATCAGTTCATATCCAGCTACTTCAAAGCTGAGACATCTGTCTGCATCTTCAAATCCAATCAGCTCTGGGCAATCTAACAGCAGATGAACAACCAGCACTGAATGTTTTCCCTTTCATCTGGCCAGTATGACATTATTGGAGTAATTTAATTTCATTCTGACTTGACACTGGTAATTCCCTGGGCCCTGTGTGTCTTGTGCAAAGAGAACTGGAGTACTGCGAGTAGAAGGGGGGAGCTGCCCCCACAAAGCCCAGAGGAACAGGTAGCAGGATATCAGCCTCTGCAAGCCTTTCATTGAAGACCTTATCAGTTCCTAGGATCATGAACTGAGAATGTAATGTATTTGTTCACAATAATGTAGATTGTGTTGGTATTATAAATAAAAATTGCTTAGTTTCATATGAAACTATATGCTGCCTATTCTTGGCCTGTATCCTTAAATACTTGCCTTTGAACAGGTGGTGGATGAAACCAGTGCTACCCTGAGGGATATTGTTATCTGAAAACTTATGCTGTAGGAGTGTGCAGGCCACAGATTTAACCATTAATGGTTAGGCACTGCTTTTTTTCTGCTGAAGTGATGGCAGAGAGCCCCCCACCATGCCCAATTTGTCATGTGTGTGAGCTTTCTAGTTCATGGGAAGTCCAGGAAAAAATTAAAAACAAAGAGCTAATGCCTAAGGATAGGCTCAAAACACTGGTGTTTCATTTAACAGGAAATACCGTGGTCCATTGCACAAGAGACCCATATATGCAGATTCTCTCTTAAAATAAGTTCTCTCCTACCATGTAAATCCAAAGTAGACAGCCTAGAGAATAGCCTCTATATCTCCACTGCAAAAAAGATGTGTGTCTTTACATTGATATAGCTACCTCAAGTTAGCCACTTCAACGTAAAATCCTAGTGGAGACAAAGTACAGGTAATTTGTATCTCAATGTGGTAATCATGGTCAACTCTATACCCCCAGCTGGGATTTACCTGGAATAACTACACTGAGGTAGAAACCACAGGATCTTGTCTCCACTAGGATTTTACATTGAGATACCTAACCCATATTTTTTTCTACTCTACAATTGCAGCTGTAGCTTCTGGAAGTGGAAGGGCTCTTCCTTGACTGGCTTATTGCATGGGAAGAAAAGAATGCAAAGTGATTGCTGCTACCACAAAAAAGCACCATGCCAAGGCAGGAGGAGACCTCAGAAGGGTTGGACGGAGATGGACAACAGACTACATGTGAGTGCTATTGCCCTGTGTGCTGCATGGGTTCCACCCCAGCCCCAATGGGAAGAGCTGACACTGGAGGGGCAGGAGCTGGAGGATACTGGTGCCAAGTACTAAGGATCTCCTTGATTGACATTGCTGTGGAAGTGAAGTGCAATAAGTACCTTTTGATTCAGCCTGTCTACCCGTCTAATAATAAATTAATGCTGATACTTTAAGGTACTTTCTCCTACCTATAAAGTAGATCAGTATTTATTCCCATTTTATAGATGAGAAAACTGAAGTACAAAGGTGTGACAGGATTTTTTCAAAGTTGCACAGTGAGTCAGTGGCAAAGCTGGGAATAGATCCCAGGAGTCCTGATTCTCCAATTCTGTGCATTAGCCACAAGACCAGCCTTCCCATTTGTAGCTGCAGCGTTTTCTTTCCTCCCTTTCCCTCTGTTACAAGCTTGCTCTCATCAATTTTTCCTCGCCATTGTCTTTCTGATTCTCTACCACCTGGCCTCTCCCCCTATCTCCTTTCTACCTGTCCACTTCCCTTTCACCATGTCTGTCATTTGCAGGATGTAACATGCTGCTGCTGCTGAGGTCCAGAAAGCAACATTGTTGGCCACCTGTCTTTGCTGAATTGAGAGGCACAATGGGAACAAAGGAGCTAGCAGAGGAGCAGTAGTTGGAGAAGAAAAATCATGTAGGGTTGTAAAGGACAGCAAGAGATCAAGTCCAGACCTCTTGTGCTGAGGCCGGACTAGGAAAAGCTAGATCAGGGGTCGGCAACCTACGGCACCCGTGCCCATTTTGAGTGGCACACTGCTCCCTTCCGCAGTCCCAGCCCTCAGCCCCCCGCCCACCGCTCTCCCCTGCGGAGGCAGGAGGCAGAAGCTTGGTTCTGCGGCAGCCAAGCTTCCCCCCTCCCCTGCTTCTTCCCCCAGAGGTGCTTTCCTGCCCCTCCTCCTCTCTGTCCCTGGCCAATCAGCTGATGGCCCTAGCGATATGGGATATTAAAAGTTATTACAGAGAACTTTTTCCAGAGGGTCTGGCTAGAGAATCTTGCCTGAATGCTCGGGGTTCAGCTGATCACCATATTTGGGGTCGTGAAGGAATTTTCCTCCAGGGTAGATTGGCAGAGGCCTTGGAGGTTTTTAGCCTTCCTCTGCAGCATGGGGCAGGGGTCACTTGCTGGAGGATTCTCAGTGATTTGAAGTCTTTAAATCATGATTTGGGGACTTCAGCAACTGAGTCAAGGGAGAGAATTATTCCAGGAGTGGGTGGGTCAGCTTTTGTGGCCCGCATCATGCGGGAGGTCAGACTAGATGATCATAATGGTCCCTTCTGACCTTAGAGTCTGAGGGGGAGGAGGAAGAGCGGCAGCGTGTACACAGCTCCGTAGAGGATGCAGAGAGAGATAGGGACGGAGCCTGGGGGAAGGGGGTGGAACAGGGCATATCCCTTCCAGCCCCCTGCCATGAGCAGAGCACCCCTGCCTTCTGCCCTGAACCTCCCCACCCCAACACACACCCATCCCTCTGCCCTGAGCCCCCCACATCTCAACACACCCAGCCTTCTGCCCTGCACCCCCCATGCCCCTAGCCTTCTGCCCTGCACCCCCCACCCCAACACACACACAGCCTTCTGCCCTGAACCCCCACCCCAACATACCTAGCCTTCTGCCCTGCACCCCCCACACCAACACACACCCAGCCTTCTGCCCTGATCTCTGAACCCCCTCACACACACCCCAGCCTTCTGCCCTAAACCCCCTCCCCCAGCCCTCTGCTCTGACCCCTGAAACAGAACACGTGTCCCCCCTCCCCCCCAGTCTGGGGTCCCGGCCGCAGGCCCTGATCAGCCCTCTGCCGGTCTAGGTGAACAGAACCCCAGGCTGGCAGCGAGCTGAGCAGGCTGGTGGTGTAAGATCAGCATTTTAATTTAATTCTAAATGACATTTCTTAAACATTTTGAAAACCTTGTTTACTTTACATACAATATTTTAGTTATATAATATAGACTTATAGAAAGACCTTCTAAAAACATTAAAATGTATTACTGGCACGTGAAGCCTTAAATTAAAGTGAATAAATGAAGACTCGGCACACCACTTCTGAAAGGTTGTCGATCCCTGAGCTAGATCATTCCTGACAGCTGTTTGTCTAACCTGTTCTTAAAAACCTCTAATGATAGGGATTCCACAACCTCCCCTGGAACCTATTCGACCAGATCTATCCTTACAGTTAGCGGAGATTAAGCCCACTGCTTCTTATCCTACCTTCAGCAGCCAGAGAACAATTGATCACAGTCCTCTTTATAAGTCCTCAACATATCTGATGACTTATTGGGTCCCCCTTCAAGCTTTTCTCAAGATTAAACATGCCCTGCTTTTTTAGCCATTCCTCATAAATCAGGTTTTCTAAACCATTTATCGTTTTTGTTGCTCTCCTGTGGACTCTCTCTAATTTGTCCATATCTTTCCTAACATATGGCACATGGGACTCATATTACAGGCCTCACTAGTGATGAGTAGAGCGGGACAATTACCTCACATGAGTCGCATATAAAAACAACAAGGAGTCCTTGTGGCACCTTAGAGACTAACACATTTATTTGGGAATAAGCTTTTGTGGGCTAGAACCCACTTCATCAGATGCATGGAGTGGAAAATACAGTAGCAGGTATATTTATGGAAAAGAGGGGAGTTGCCTTACGAGGTTGTGGGAGGGGGAGTCAGTCTAATGAGACAATTTAATTACCAGTAGAATACCAAGAGAGGAAAAATCACTTTTGTAGTGGTAATGAGGGTGGCCCATTTCAAACAGTTGACAAGAAGGTGTGAGTAAATTAGTATGGTAAAATTAGGTTTTGTAATGACTCATCCACTCCCAGTCTTTATGCAGGCCTAATTTGATGGTGTCCAGTTTGCAAATTAATTCCAGTTCTTCAGTTTCACATTGGAGTCTGTTTTTGAAGTTTTCCTCCCTTGGTATTCTACTGATAATTGTCTCATTAGACTGACCCCTCAACTGGTAAGGCAACTCCCATCTTTTCATGTACCATGTATAAATATATCTGCTCCTGTATTTTCCACTTTATGTATCTGATGAAGTGGGTTCTAGCCCATGAAAGCTTATGCCTAAATAAAGTTATTAGTCTCTAAGGTGCACAAGGACTCCTTGTTTTTGCTGATACAGATTAACATGGCTACCACTCTGAAACATATTTCACGTATGACACTCTTGTTAATACACCACAGCATATTATCCTTCTTCACAACTGAATCATAACCCCCAGATGCTTTCTAGCAGTACTACCACCTTAACAATTATTCTCCATTTTGTAGTTGTACATTTGATTTTTTTCTCTCTCTAAAGAAAATACAGTATAGTCCCCATCATCTGAATACTACAGGGGCCATGGATTTTTTTCAGATAAGTGGCAGTTTGGATCAGTGTGAGGTCAGGAGCCATTCAGCAACAGAGCAGTCTCCCCTCCAGTGAGGGTAACCAGATAGCAAGTGTGAGGCGGTAATAGGAGCCTATATAAGAAAAAGCCCCAAATAGCGGGACTGTTCCTATAAAATCGGGACATCTGGTCACCCTACCCACAGCCAGGGGTTCATCCTTCTCCTGGCAGTCCTGGCCTGGGGTTTCAGCTCAGCCCTGATCATTCACTCCCAGGATTCCAGAGCTGCAGAGGGCTCCTTCCTCTGCTGCAGTACCAGTGACACCCAATCCCTGAAAGCACAGGGTGTGAGCTGTAGTTTGCAGTCCTGGCAGATCACAGCAGAGAGAGAGAGACACTGCAGCCTTCCCTCTACCTTGTGCCTGCAGGGATCAGGTGCCAACAGCCCCCAGCAAAAAAGGGTGATCTCTGTAACTCCTCGATCACAGCCCCGCTCACTCCTGTTTGGAATGGCTGGGCTGCAACGACCTCCCTACACTGCCCCCAGAGCCATTCAGCAGCAGGGTAGCCTGCCCCAGGGCCCGGGTTTGTCCTCCTCACTGTCCTGTCCATAGTTCTGTGTGCCACGTGCTGTGGAGAGAAGGGGTTTGGGTTACTGCAGTTCAGCTCTCCGGGTTTTGGCTACGGTGATCACGCTGCACTGGATTGCAGCTTGGTGATTTCTGAGCAATTCTCCAACCTGTCCAGGTGGATGAATTCTAACCCTGCCCTCCAAGTGCTACGCCCCCTCCCTGCTGCAAACCTTATCAGCGCACCCTGCCCACCTAGATCCCAGGCCTGACTGAAAACACTGAGCAGGAGCGGCCTGCAGTGCCCCCAGCCTGACTGGGAACCACTGACCGTCCAGCGCGGCCGAGTCCGAGCAGAGACTGAACCCTGCTGAGGCCCAGCAGTGGCAGAGGAAGGGGGCGCTGCCTAGAGGAGGCCGGGGCCAGGAGGCTCGCGGGGCGGGGCTGCTGGGGTTACCTGTCGGCCGCAGCTCGGGTAACGGCCCCGTGCTGCGAGCGCCTCGCGCGGCGCCGCCACCTCCCCGCCCGGGCAGGAGTCAGGCCGCTCCGTGCACGCGGCGCGGGGGGCTCAGGGACTCGCCCAACGGCCACTCGGGGCTGGCTCCTTTCCGCTCTCCCCGCTCCTAGGACCGTAGCGCCGGCCCTGGCCTATGCCAGCCGCGCGGCCGCCTCCGCCGTTTGCAGGCGGCTTCTTTGGGCGCCAAGGCCCCCAGCGGGCCTCTTCGGCCCGGGACCGGCCCCGCCCCGTCTCCGCTGCAGCGGGAGGAGCCCCGGGAGCGCGCTCCGCCGAGCGCGCAGCCCGGTGTCTCGGTGGCGGCCATGGCGGCGGCCTCGCAGCGGGACCCCGGGGACTGGCAGGATTTCTCCGGCTTCCAGCCCCCCGCAGGGAGCAGCCCCGAGCCGGCCCGGGACGGGGGCACTTGGGGGGCCGGAGCCCTGGGGGACAAGCTGCTCCTCTGCTTCAAGCCCCCCCCGCCTCGGGACGGCGGCAGCGAGAGCCGGGTCCCGCTGCGGCCCCTCAGCGAGCAGAGCGCCCTACAGGAAGACGAGTGAGCGGGGGCGGGGCGCCGGGAGGGGGGTGAACGGCACGCGCGGGGGCCCCCGTAGGGACCTGCCGCACGTAGTTGGGAGAGGGCGGCGCGTGAAGGGTCCGTTGGGGTGGGAAGGCCTGGAGGGGGCAAACGGGTGGGGGTGTCCCCCTGGGGGGAGGGGCTAACGTAGCGGGCGGGGCGGGTGTCCCCGTTCGGTGGGGTGGGGGCGGGACTGGGCTGACGGCTGGGACCTGTGCGGGCTGGGCCTCTCCACACTGTAGTCAGCGAACCGCCGCTGTGGGGGCACAGCGCAACTTGGCTCTGAACTCAAGTTCACGCCCTGTGGGCGCTGCTAACCAGAGCTGCTGCCAGTAGTTGCCCTCATCTTGCCCATGGCCACTTAGAAAGCAACGTTAAAGGTCAACATCCACGTTTGTCAGCGTCTCTGTGCTTTCCCCTGGGGTTATAAACCCCGTGTGCGCTACTGTGGTAACCCAGGTGGGTCAGCCGAGGTGAGCTAATGCCATACCTTTTCCGCAGGGTAGGCAGGCTGTCAGTGAGCACCAGCAGGGCTTTCCTCCTAAGCTGCCCCCATTGAGCTAAAATGGTTTAACAATGCCCCTTTTGCCCATCAGGACAGGGTCCTAGTTTCATGATAGTCTGTGACAAAAAAGAACTAGGTAAATTCATGGAGGGTAGGTCCATCAATGGCTATTAGCGAGCATGGGCAGGGATGGTGTCCCTAGCCTCTGTTTGCTAGAAGCTGGGAATGGGTGACAAGGAAAGGATCACTTGATGATTACCTGTTCTGTTCATTCCCTCTCGGGCATCTGGCATTGGCCACAGTTGGAAGACAGGGATACTGGGCTAGACGGACCTTTGGTCTGACCCATTATGGCCATTCTTATGACATGTATTGAACATTACCACAAATCCTGTGGAGAGTTTTCTTTTGATTTGATGGGGATCCAGCAGCCTGTTCCCCTCTCATGGGATGAAGTTGAAGATCAGAGGGATCTGAAACACTACAAGAAAAATCTCATAATGAGAATACACGATAACCAGTTTTAGATTTTTAAACTTTTTTAGTTGTATATGGAGGGATTTTAATTAGCAAAGTGACAGTTCTTCACCTAGGTCTAGCCACACATAAAATTTGAAGTTAAGCTTTTTTTTAAGTCATGTTTAGGTCTTGCTATATTTTTTTTAGATGGGGGGGAGGTATTTTTTTTTTTCTTTTAACTCAAATGACTAAATAAACTTATCTGAAAAAGCCCAGATCTTCATCTTTGGCCTGAAACAAAGCATGGATAGTTCTAGACACAAAGCAGAATTTTAGAAAAAGTTGAGTATTGCGAATGGATTTGTAACAAAGTTAAGTTTTAACCTTTCTTTCTTAATCTTTCATTTCCATAAATATTAGAGACTTTTCTGACTAGTGCATTTTTATTTTTACTTGTACATTCCTTCATAGTTGTGCAGTCTTCACTGAAATTAAGTGAAGTTTTGGCTTGGGAGTTGCTGCTCAACTTGCTAATTCCTAGGTTTGAGATGCACGAGGCAAGGGAAATTAGAACAACAGAGGCCTTGGCTACACTTGAGAATTCACAGTGCTGCCGCGGCAGCGCTGTGAAGCACCAGTGTAGTTGCGCCGCCAGCTCTCTCGCAGCACTGCAAGTACTCCACCTCTCCGAGGGGAATAGCTTGCAGCGCTGCAGGCGCTGATTACATTGGCGCTTTACAGCGCTGCACTCACTGCGCTCGGGGGTGGGGGTGGGGGTGGCGTTTTCACACCCCTGAGCGCAGCAAGTTGCAGCGCTGTACAGCGCCAGTGTAGCCAAGGCCATAGAAAAGAAGTAGGAAAGGGTATAGAGCATTGTCTGGCTAACATTTCAACAAAGGGAAATTTACCCCCCAAATTTTGTTACATGACCCATCAGGAAGCATGGCTCTTTTTCAGTTTTCTTTTTATTTCTCTGCCGTGCAAGCATCAGCAAATGATTCCCCTTTTTGCATTTCAGGCGATACATAAATAAAACCAAACTTTTGCAGCGTTTATTTCTTTGACTGTAAAAACTTTAAAAATATTTTAAATTGAATACCTAAGAGACTTCCCAATTGATACAGGTATTAAAAAAAGAGATTCTGTTTTATTTTTTGTTTTTGTTTTGTAGACTATCAGTTGCTATTCATTTCAATATCAGTTTGTTTCTTTAATCCTTTTGTCCAGGATTTGGAATGCTTTGACTGATAATTATGGTAATGTAATGCCAGTTGATTGGAAGTCCTCCCACACCAGAGCTTTGCATATGCCAACACTGAATCTTTCAGAAAAAGGGGTAAGTTCTGTAGCCAAAAAGCTTTTGATGCCTTTTCATCTTGGTACAGAAACAACATAGGATGAAATTTTTATTAAAATAGTTATTCGTGATCACTTTAAAAAATTTTTTTTTAATGTGTTTGTATCGGCATTAGCAGCAAGGGTTGTCTTTTAACATTGACAGATCTGATGCATACATTTCTGCTCCTCGCTTTCAATAAAGTGTTATGATGTGGGTTCCTTCTAAACTGACTGACAGGTCAACAAACGGACCAATCTGCATAACAGAGGGGCAAGGGAAAGACAGTAATAAACTGCGGAAGTCTTCTTGTTCACTTACAGTCTTGCCTCTTGTGTATTGAATGGTATCCGAAAATGTTGGGGGGTATTCCTGTGTCTTGGTAAATTCATTATGGACTTTTTCCAACCAAGGCCATATCCTGCAATCAGATAGATACAGGCAAATCCCTGCATCTGTGTGGATCCAGTTGCAGGATCGGAGCCCAAATATATTTCCTTGCTCTACAAATACGTGAGACTGAAATACAGCAACACTTGCCCCTTCCTACTAATGGAGAAAATAGGCACCACTAACATTGCTTAGCCAAGAAGTGTCATTTTAATAATATAATGTACTGAAGCATATTGTGAAAGTTTGGGTGTTCTTTTGCAGCCTAATAACTGGGTGATTGAAAAAATAGGATTGATACCCCAATTTTCCAATGACACTTGATGAGATATTTGGGAAGATTGCCTGTAAATTTGTATCCAACCACAAGCATGATGAAATTTGCACTGAGCACCAGAAAGACTTTAATGAAAACATAGCACATGTTTTACACAACAGGATACTCAATAGACACTAAATTTGAAGATAGTTTGGGAGGGATTTGACACAATGCAGGTAGTTGACAGTCTCAGTGAAAATCTTGATCTAGTTAACAAAACTGGAATTGCATAATAGAAAATCAAAAACTGATTCAAGTGAGGCAATGGATTTTTCTTATTGTGTAGCCAGTATGATTGGTCCCAAATACAAAGGTCATATAGTGAACCCAGGCTATGAAAAAGCAAGTAAATGAGACAGGGCAGCTAAAGTCAGAATTTTGACAATTTTTAAGCGACCTTCGTTCCCATCTAGCCAATTCAGCATTAGTCAAGTGTATTCAGCACATTCAGATTGATTTGTTTGGGTGAAATGTTGTAATAGGTAAGATGGTGAAAATGCAAATAATATGGTAAAAGTATATCAGTATATAACGGCATAATGGTAGGCCTAGTGTTATTAGTCTGGGGACTTGACTTTTGTGTTCCCCTGTTTAATTGTGGAACTGCAAGCTCTTATGAGAATGTGTGCCTTTTTGTTTGAGGAACAAATACTTGTGAAATGAATCCCACAGTATGTGTGGGGTTTTCTCATTTAATAAAACATAGAGGTTTTTCCCAGAAAATAAGAAGCTTTGTTTTATGGTTGGAAAATCACAACCGTGAATTGTCTGCCCACCCTGGCTTCTAATTGTAACTTTATTACACGTGACTTAATGTATATTGCGTATATAAAATAAGTAATGACATGCGCTGCTGATTCTTGCATATGTCAAAAATACTGATGACTTTCTCAGATGTAAATAGCAGTAATCTTACAAAGAATTCTATAAAGTTACAGAAAGTCTGATAAATATAAATCTGTTGTGTATCCTTTCACTGATGCATCTATTTTGGTGTCTTGCTTCTATTTGAAGGAGTACAGGGTGAACTCCATGAGTCTGATGGACTGATTGGCTAGTCTACAAATGTTTGGATGGCATTGAGTGAGTGGTGTGTGTTTAAAGTAGTCTTTCTCGGCCCCCCCTCCCCCTTTTGGGAAAGTAAAGAATATGCTAATATTCTTTGCAAAACAAAAAGATGATAAAATTAACAAAATACTCTTCAGCTACAGTTTCATTTTCACTTTTGTTGAGATGTTCTGTTTTATGGTATAAGAATTATTTATATATTTTAGATTTTTGAATATGAGCAAGAATCTAATGTTTTGATGTCAACCATAATGGAACCAGACTTTCGTCTTATAACTTTTTGCCCTTTTTCACTTTTTCTGTATGCGCTTTCAGTTAAATGAACATTTGAACCTTGACCTATCAGATGATGAAGAGCTTCGAGAACAGCTGGATATGCACTCTATCATAGTTTCCTGCATCAGTGATGAACCGCTGTTCACAGCAGAGCAGGTAAAGAAAAATATTCAACAAAAAGACAGTGTTACGGCTTAATACTACATCTTCTATGCCTTTTGTTCTTCCTAGTTAGTGGATGCTAAAGAGATTTGGAGACAAACTGATCACTTTTGTTTATAGTTACAGCAGCAATGTCTATACCATGATCTAGGGGGGTAACTCCCCTGCTTATGTAGACATATTTGTGATAGCTTTCAGCTAGCTAGTGCGAGTATAAATAGCTGTATAGCTGCGGTAACACAGGTAGCGGTAGTGGAGACACAGCTGAGCCGTGCCATGTACATACCCACCAGTTTCAGATAGCTTTGTACTCTAGCTATGCTGCTATTTATACGCTCGCTAGCTTGATGTGAGCTAGCACAAATATCTGTACATAAGCAGGGGAATCACACCCCTCACTTGCAGTGTAGATATAGCCAAAGGGATGCATTGGGTACTTTTTCATCTTTCAAATTGCCCTCTGCATCAGCTTTGGGGTTTCCATATGGGTCTTTGAAATTCTCATACTTCAGTTTCCTGACATGAGCCAGCAGGAATCTGAAGGAAGAAGATGTAGACAAAACTGCTCCTAAATTAAGGGCCAAAAGCCGGCCATGGGATCATCATAAGCTTACTGTAAAATATGACTTTTGAAAACTGATGGATAACTAGGAAAATCTGGAAAAATTGGAGGTAAATGAATATGCAGGACCAGTTGTCATGTGGGAGAGAGCAATTCTGTCAATTATTGTCTTGGTACATCTAACTTCTATCTATACTAAAGTAATCAAATAAGAGAAGGGAAACTGGTGAAGTTTAATAACAAGTAATAAGCATGGATTTATAAAGAACAAAGATTGGCAGAAAAACTTGATTGCTCTTTAAAATAAAACTACAAATTAGGTAAATGACGGGAATGGAGTTGGTGTGGTACATTTAGATTTTAGTGGAGGGTTTGATATTTTCTGATAATCTCAAAAAAAAAAAAAAAAAAAAAAAAAAAAAAAAAAAATCCAAACTGACTTGCTAAAAACACTACCAATGGGAGTAAACTGGATAAAAGTTAATGATAAACTGTAGTGGTATTGAATTTGAAGAGATGTTGAGCAGGGCAATGCAATGCCTGGTTTTAATTTTTTCATTAATGATCTGGAATCATAAATAAAACAGCACATTAAATTCACCTATGTTAGTAAACTGCAGAGGATTATCAACAATCAGTACAGAGAAATATTTCTGTGAAAGGAACCAAAAGAGAGAAGAAACATGGGCCAAAAAACCCCCTGATACACAATTTGGAAAAAGTAAATTATTGCAGCTGGGGGAAATAGCATAAAATGCAGATTCTCAATATGGTGGAGGGAAATGCAAGACCAGAAGTAACCATTGTGAGCATCTGGTCTGAGCTCCTGTATAACACAGGCCATAGAACTTCACCAAAATAATTCCTAGAGCGTAACTTTTTGAAGAACATCCAATCTTGATTAAAATTCTCAGTGATCCACCATGACGCTTGGTAAATTGTTCCAATAGTTAATTTCCACTCACTGTCAAAAATATATTCCTAAATCCCAGTCTGAATTGATCTAGCTTCAATTTCCAGCCATTGGATTGTTATACCTTTCGCTGCTAGATTATCAAATATTTATTGCCTATGTAGATACTTACCAGTTGTCATCGTCACCCTTTAACCTTCTCTTTGTGAAGATAAATAGATTGAGCTAATTGAGTCTGTAGCTATAAGGCATGTTTTCTTGTGCTTTAATCACTCTTGTGACTCTTCTCTGAACCCCTTTTTTTATAGCTGTTTTCAGTTTCTCTTTAAAAAGATTGGTTGTTTTTTAATCAGCCTGGCCTTCTTCCTTGATTGTGGCTTTTGGGGCGTCTAGTAAGGTGTTCTTAAATTATTCCCAATTACAGTAACTCCTCATTTAACGTTGTAGTTATGTTCCTGAAAAATGTGACTTTAAGTGAAACGATGTGAAGCGAATCTAATTTCCCCATAAGAATTAACGTAATTAAGAGTAACAAGAAGGGTTTAAGAGTAACAAGAAGGGTTTCTTCAGGTATGTTAGCAACAAGAAGAAAGTCAAGGAAAGTGTGGGCCCCTTACTGAATGAGGGAGGCAACCTAGTGACTGAGGATGTGGAAAAAGCTAATGTACTCAATGCTTTTTTTGCCTCTTTCTTCACAAACAAGGTCAGCTCCCAGACTGCTGCACTGGGCAGCACAATATGGGGAGAAGGTGACCAGCCCTCTGTGGAGAAAGAAGTGGTTCAGCAAGTTTGTCGATGACACTAAACTAGGAGGCGTGGTAGATACACTAGAGGGTAGGGATCGGATACAGAGGGACCTAGACAAATTAGAGGATTGGGCCAAAATACCTGATGAGGTTCAACAAGAAGTGCAGAAGGGCTCCCCCTTTGCTTCCCACACGGCGTCCTCTCTCCTCCCCCACCCCTTCTAAACGCCGCAAGCTAGCTGATTGCTGCGGGGGGGTGGTGGTGAGGGGGAAGGTGCTGATCTGTGGGGTCTGCCGGTAGGCGGGAACCACTGTGGAAGGGGAGGAGGCATAGAGAGGCTGCCAGCTGTGGAGAAATCAGGCAGCCAAACAATGTGAGAGTGGAGCATCGCACAACTTTAAATGAGCATGTTGCCTAATTGATCAGCAACGTAACAATGTTAACTGGGATGACTTAAAGTGAGCAGTTACTGTACCATTCACATTTCTTTGGTTAAATTCTTCCTCCCAGCTGATTTGGCTCATATTGAAAATGGCCTTATAAAGGCACCAAGTGTGTGTGTGTGTGTGTATGTATATACACACACACAATGTTACTGTTCTAGACTTTATTCCGCTTGCACATTGTAAAGGTGATCAAATCATGATCACTTCTTCCTAACCTACCATTAAATTTTAGTTCTGTGATCATTTCTACTTTATCTGTTAGGACCACGTCTAATAAAGAATTCACCTATGTTGGCTGTAAGATTTTCTTTTTTTTTTTTTTTTGGTTAGAAAATTGTCATCTATAAAGTTTAGAAATTCCAAGGATGTTTTAGTACTGGTAGCTTGAGACCTTCAGTATATGTCACTGAAATTGAAGTCTTCCATGATCACAGAGGTTTATTTTCCCTGACCCATTATAGATGCGTGCAAAAGGAGGCAGTGATCTTGTTCCTATTGTGATCTGGTGGACTGTAGTAGACACCAACTAATACTTCATCTTGTGCTTTATCTGTTAGGACATTGATCCATAAGCATTCAGATCATTTTCTTCCAAGTTATCAGTTACTGGGAAACAAGTAATGCCTTTTTTGACACAGATTGCCACTCCCCTACCCCTCTTGCCCACTCAGTCCTTCTTAAATAGGTTATAACCATTGATTTTTAACATTCCAATCGGGTGAATCAACCCACCAGGTTTCAGTAGTACAACTAGATCTTATTTATGCCTATAAGTCAGCAATTCCAATTCCTCTTGTTTGTTACCCAGGCTCCTATCATTGATGTATAAGCAAATAAAAAAATTCTTCTCTTCATGAGACACATCTGGAAATTAGTAACACTGAAAGACACCTAAATAAATTAAACATAAATGTGAAATATACAATATAAATGCGATGTGGTGGTTTAAAAAAAAAAAAAAATGGTTTACAAAACCAGGAGGTTGTAGTTCCTTTTTTGGACAAGCCTGGTGTTACCACAACTGAAATTTTGCATTCAGTTGGGGTGCCTAATTAACAGGAATATATTGACAAACTGGGATGGCCAGAGAGAGCAATAAAAATGATTAAAGGGCTGTAGAAGGTATGCTTATCTGGAAAGAATAAAGTAACTAAAATATACTGTAGTTTTGCTATGGATGACTAAGGGGAGAATACCTATCTACAAATATTTGAAGGATGTACATATCAAGGACTGAGGAAAAATATTTATCATGGAATAAAGTGGTTTAACTTAGACTGAATATCAGAAAAAGACATACAAGCAAATCGTCAGTGGTCTTGAAGCAGAGAGACAGAGGGCTTTATATAAAGACTTATGTATGCATGGCTGCAAACTTTATTTCTTAGCCATTATGAGGCAATATGTTTAGATTAATGAATAAACTTGCTATGAAAAGACTAATTTGTGCAAATAGTCCTATTTTCTACTTTTTAAAGAAATTTCCCTTTATATTGATATGCCTGATTCCCAGTCTCAACATTGGCTTTGCCTTGTTAGTAGTACCTAATATGCATTTATTGGAAGAAAAATTATCTAGAAATAGAAAATTTAAAAAGTAAAAAAGTTGATGATTTGTTAGTAGAACATATGCAAATTATAAGTTGTTGCTTGTTACCAGTGATTCTCTCCCTAAGAGTATGTGTATGCATCTTTATTAAAGGTGATTGAAGAAATAGAGGAAATGATGCAGGAATCACCTGACCCAGAAGATGAAGAAACACCCATGCAGTCAGACCGGCTCTCCATGCTTTCCCAGGAAATTCAAACACTCAAGAGATCCAGTACAAACAACAGTTATGAAGAGAGTAAGGGATACTCATTTAATATCTTGACGATATTTTTAACTTATTGAAAATAGCTTAATGGTTCAAACTACCTTATACTTGATCTATAATCATTTCCATCTGTAAAAAGCAACAGAGGGTCCTGTGGCACCTTTGAGACTAACAGAAGTATTGGGAGCATAAGCTTTCGTGGGTAAGAACCTCACTTCTTCAGATGCAAGACTTTACAGATTCAGACTAACACGGCTACCCCTCTGATACTTGATTTCCATCTGTGAAATCATCTGCCTTTGAAAATGCAGTCAGAAAATCTTGAAAGGCAAAGTAAACTATAATATATCTATATCTATATAGCTGAGAAACATAAATTGATTTCAATAAATAAACATTATAAACTGCTATGAATGTGTTTGCCTAGAATTGAATATTAAACCATATCTTTACAGTATTTAAAACAAAAGCAGCTGTATTAAAGTTTGACATGCTGGATTTGACTCCTTTTACAGGGTATGTATTCCTTGTTAAACTATTAACATATTAAAAGTTAGGTAGGATGATAGTGTCTTACAGATAGATGCACATTAAGGCTAAGGCTAGTGTGTACTAGTGTGTACTGTATTCTTCATTTAGAGAAATGAACTAAGATTAGTAGAAGTTGAAAGTTTTGTAGAAGATGAAGAAAAAGTTCTTCCATGATGTTGTTTCAGTTACTATAGTTTCTCTGTTTTGGTATAAACAAGAGAAGAATCAGATGAACAGTTATTTTCTGTGATTCTGCAACTGCATAATGCAGTTCTGTTGAGGGTGGTTGTGAGAGTTTCACCTTAACTTTCAAAGACTTCTTTTAAAGAAGATTTTGGGCATTTTTGGTTCTTCACGTAGATGCTGGCATGTATTTAACTTAGGTGTGTGCACCCAGTGCTGGAGTTTTTTGCCTAGCAGTACCCATAGAGGGGTGGTGCTTGTGGCGGTGGCCTCTCTTCTGGCTATATGAGGCAGCGCCACTCTGACTCTCTCCCTCAGTTCCTTCTGAAGGCCCCTGGCTGGAGTCAGAGCTATGTGTGGTTGTAGTCTCACAGTCTTGCCTTTAGTTTTAGCTTGGTTTATTGTATATAGTTAGTTAATTAGTGTGTGTTAGTAGTCAGTAGATAGTGTTAGTGGTAGTGTTCCACAGTGCTGTCCTCACCAGGGTTTAAACATTGTCCTTTGTATGGAGGGGCTGGGCTATCCCCAACAGTGACCCCCACATGCAGTGCTTACTTTGTTTAGGTGAGGCCCACCTTAAAGGGCATTGTTTGATCTGTACGTAGTTCAAAAAGCAGACTCAGGTGGTGCGAGACCTTCACCTCAAACAGCAGCTGCTTGAACAGTCCATGTGACCTGATCCAGTACCAAAGCCCTCTTTGGGCCAAAGATTACCCTCTGGCTCAGAGAGCATCATTGCCTCTTGTTCTGAGGCAGGTGCCTCTCCGCAGAGGCAGAGGAGCTGTTCTCAGTCATTGGCACTGATGAAGAGGTCTCATAAGACCAATCGGAACCACTCCAGGTCGCAGGGCAACTCCTCTGCCTTCTACAGGAAAAGCAGGGACTGGCACTTGACTGGTTCTGGCACATGGGATGGTGTGGGTACCTCTGACTGTTCACTGGTATTCAGTAGGAAGGGCAGAAACCAGTTCTGGTCTCCGGATGTCTGTTGAGTCTGGCACCAATTAGGGCGATGCCAGTACTGACTGTATCTGCTGTGTCTATGTACCAGGTTGTGGCAGACCTGCTCTGCCTTTCCATTTCATCCTCCCCACTGGTACAGAACTTTCCAAAGCTTGCGCCTTCAGCAACCCCTCCAAAGGACCACCCCACTGAATTGTGATGCCCCTTGGCACTGCACCCAGACATTCTCCTTCCCACAGTGGGCATGGAACTGGTACCAGAATCAGTATGGGGACTCTCTTTAGCTCAGCAGCATTTGACACCACAGATGGTCCCATGGCAACTTTCACCACCCTCGACATCAATGCTCTTGTGTGCTTCGATACCGCTGTTTGTGTCAGGACCAACGGCTGTAGCACTGGCAAGCTCAGTACCAATGGTACTGCCTTCATCAGGGCTATGGTTTCTGCCTTGTTCTGAGTGATCGATGAATCTGACCACTAGTTGGTTCACTTATGTATTGCTCCGCCCTGGTTGCCGAGATCCCAAGGCTCTTCTGATTCCAGGTCGGGCTGGTTGTCATCCTGCTCCACATCACCCAACAAGCTCCGAGGGCTGCCAATGGACCAGTATGGTTCCCAGGGTTGGCTGTGCACCATGGCTGGGATGGAGGTCCTTGTTCCAGCACTATTGTCCACCAATACCCTACCTGTATCAATGGGCTTCTTTGACTCAGTGGGACACTCCTCACTTGTGGAGATCCTGCTCGTTGTCCCAGTCAAAGCTGAAGTCACCTGTCAGATCAGCGGTGGTGACTGCAGAACAGCCATGTGCCTAGGCATTGATGGCCTTTCTCCCTTCCGGGCGCTTTGCCCTGGAGCAAGAACCAGTTCTGGCTCAGTCGAGATACTTGTTGCCGGATGATGGTGTGCTGCCTGGCTCATCCTCTCCTATCCAAAAGGACTTTAAATTGTACCAGGACCTTTTACACCGCATAGCCACATCGCTTGGCATCCTGGTACAGTTTCTCCAAGAGAACACACACAAACTGGTAGACATTCTACAGCCTGTCATCCCTGGGAGAAATAGTCCTACTGACTGGTAATGGGCTCCTTGAGCTGCCAAGAGCCCTGTGGAGTACACCGGCCTCGGTACTGCTGGTGGATAAGCTACTTCATTCTGATACAAGGATTTGAAGGGTTCTATTCCCATTGGGCCAAAACTCCCTGGTTGTAATGGCAGTGAACGACAGGGCCAGGCAGGGGAGTTTCAAGTCTACCCCCAAGGACAGAGACTCCAAACAGTTAGAATCTTTTGGGCAGAAGTATCTATACCTCATTGTCCCTACAGATAAATATTGTGAATCAACAAGCTTTGGTGTCCAAGTATGATTGCTTCTATTGGTCAGCCATGTCCAAAGTCAAGGACCAGTTTCCCAAAGCCTCGTTTGAGGAGTTCTAGGTGTTCGTTACGGAGGGCTGTTCGGTGGCCAAAGCGTCCCTGCAGTCTGCCCTTGACGTTGGAGACACCTCGGCCACGGTGATGGTCTCTAATTATGGGGAGGGCTTCATGGTTGCAAAACTCTGGGATCGCTTTGGACATCCAGCAAGCCATAGAGGACTTACCCTTAGGCTCAGTCTTGTTCTCAGACAAGACTGATGGTATTTAGCACTGGAATCCTTAAAGGAGTCCTTGGGAGTGTACATGCTGTCCATGCAAAGACGTTGCCATGGGGCTCGCTAGCAGCAACAGTATCCCCTGCAGCATTCCTGTGTGCAGCCTTTCCCCCCCTAGAAAGAAGGATGGATAGATCCCTCAAGAGGAAGCAATCAGGCACAGGCTTCAGGCAATCCACACACACTCCCCCAGCGCCCGTTTTGACTCCTTAGTCCAGAGCATTACTCCACCCTCTTCATCTTTCCTCCCCAGCCCCCCAGTCCCTTTGGGGACAGACTGGCCCGTTTTAACAGTTCATAGGACTTGGTTACCTCTGACAGCTGAGTCCTAGATGCTGTTAAATTGAGCTACACAATCCAGTTCCTCTCCACACCCCTTTCACATCCCCCTCCCTATCCTCCTTCAGGGACCCCTCTCACAAGACATTACTCATCAAGCAGGTCAGCTCTCTGCTGACGTTGGGAGTGGTGGAGGAAGTTCTGCCGCAACACCAGGGCCATGGCTTTTACTCAGGATATTTCCTGATACCAAAATCCAAGGGCTGGATGAGACACTCCTCAACCTTCATGGCTTCAACAAGTTAATAAAATAGTGACCATGTAGAACCTCATCTATCGGCTATCCTCCCTGCACTGTCTCAGAATGACGTGTTCTTTGCTTTGGATCTCCAGGACATTTACTTTCATGTGGTGATTCTACCAAGCCACAGGAAGCTTCTTCATTCTGTGGTAGGAGAGCACCACTTCCAGTATACAGTTCTCCCTTTCAGCCTCTCATCTGCCACCCGAGTCTTCACCAAATGCATAAATTGTATGACTGGAAGGGATCCCGAGAGGTCATCAAGTCCAGTGCCCTGCACCCATGGCTGACTAAGGATTATCTAGACCATCGCAGACAGGTGTTTGTCTAACCTGTTCTTAAAAATCTCCAATAAGAAAGATTCCACAGCCTCTCTAGGCAATTTATTCCAGTGCTTAACTACCCTGACAGTTAGTAAGTTTTTCCTAATGTTCAACCTAAACCACCCTTGCTGCAGTTGAAGCCCATTGCTTCTTGTCCTATCCTCAGATGTCAACAAGAACAATTTACCTCCCTCCTCCTTTTAACAACCTTTTATGTACTTGATAACTGTTATCATGTCCTTCCTCCATCTTCTTTTCTCCAAACTAAACAAACCCAGCTTTTTAAATGGCTTTGGGTCATGGCATATCTCAGGAGGAAATGAATTCACATCTTTCCGTAACTCAGGGATTGGTTGCTGAAGGGGCGGCTCAAGAGAGGTGGTTATCGCCTATGTCAACACCACATTGTGTTTGCTTGACCATCTGGGACTCATTGTAAACACTGGAAAGTTAACCTTGGCTCTCACTCAAAAAATCAAGTTCCTTGGAGCCCTGTTAGATTCCATAAGGACGAGACAATTCCTGCCAGCCGACTGCTTCCAGGCAATTTACAACTCTGCCTCAGACTGCAAACTCAGCTCACAACGACAGTCCGGATGTGTCTTAGCCTGCTGGGGCACATGTCCCCTAGTAAGAAGGGGGTCCAGTTTGCCAGGCTTCGCCTTCAGCCTCTTCAAATGTGGCTCAGGACAGTGTACCGCCTTGCCCTGTATTCTCTGGACAGATTAGTTCGCCTTCCCCCACTAGTCCTAGACTCCTTACACTGGTGAGTGTTCCCATGTAATGTGTGCCAAGGGAGCCCTTTTGCTCGGCCCTCTCCAACAAAGTCAGTGGTTACTGACGCTTCCCTTCTTGGGGTGGGGGGGCACCTGGACTTGCTGAGGGTGCAGGGTCTAGGATCAGAACAGGAATCCTTACTCCATAGCAACATGCTGGAGCTTCGGGCCATTCACTGCACATGTCATGCCTTCCAGGACTGTATCAGGCACTCAGTAGTTCACATATTATGTTGCAGTGGCATTGTCTGTGCGTAGGTGAATAAACAATGGGGGCGCACATTCCAGGTTACTCTGCCTAGAGGTGATCAACTGTGGCAGTTCTTCATCAAAGAAGACATCACTGTGGTAGCACTTGCCCATGGCGCAAAATCATCCTGCGGACCATGTCAGCAAGGTTTTCTTTCTGAGCACCAAGTGGTCTCTGAAGGCCAGTGTCCTCTGGGTCATCTTTGCAATGTGGGGCAACCCTACGATCAGCCTGTTTGTGATGAGGGAAAACAGAAAGTGTTGCCTGTTCTGGGGGGACATTGGTCCAGACTCCCTCTCCAAAGCCTTCAACTGCAGCTGGCAGTCAGCTCTTATGTATGCCTTTCTCCCTACTCTCATCATTCCTCAAGCTCAAGGCGGATCAGGCCAAGCTCATCCTAATTGCTCTAGGGTGGCCAAGGTTTCCAGACCTCTTTGCTTTGTCAGTTCAGTTTCCCATAATGCTTCTTCTCCACCCCAATTTGCTCACTCAAAGCTACGGCCACACCCTCCATCCTGCGGTCAGCTCCCTGCACCTTAGGGTGTGGCTGTTACTTAGCTGAATGAAGAGGAAGAGCAGTGCTCAGGGGTTGGCCAGCAAGCCCTACTCAATAGCAGGAAGTCCTCCACAAGGATATCCTACTTAGTGAAGTGGAAGAGGTTCTTGGTGTGTGGGACCCAAACTGACTGGGGTTTCCATCCAGGACATCTTGGAGTACCTACTAAATCTTCAGAAATTGGGCCTTGCGCTCAGTTCACTGAAATTGCATTTGGCATCAATATCAGCATTTCATCCCCTTATTTAAGGGAAGTCAGTTTTTTCCAATGACATGCTTTCAAGATTTCTGAAAGGGCTTCTCCACTTCCATCCTCCAGATTGGGATCTGGTCCCCCTGTGGGACTTAAACATGATTCTGATGGCTCTGATTGGCCTTCCATTCAAGCCTCTTACATCCTGTCCGCTGCCCCTCCTGTCTCAGAAAACCACATTCTTGATAGCCATCACATCGGCAGGAAGGGTGTGAGAGTTGCAGGCTCTGATGTCTGAGCTGCCTTACACTCAATACTCCAAGCAAAAGGTAACGTTGTGACCACCCTTGAAGTTTTTATCCAGTGTGGTCTCTCCGTTGCATCTGAATCAGGAGGCATATTTATCTGTTTTTTCCCTAAACTACATTCCTCCCCAAAGAAACAGCACCTCCATACTCTGGATGTCTGGCAATGTCTGGCTTTAGACAGGACTAGGCTGTTTGGTGTTTTGCCTTGTCTGTTCATGTCATATGCAGACCACATGAAAGGGCAAGCGGTCTCAGCATAGACCATCTCTAGATAGATAACATCCTGTATTAAGACTGCGTATGACAGAGCTTCAGCTACGCCTCCTCATCAGGTCTCGCTCCACAAGGGCACAAGCGACGTTGATAGTGTTCCTTGGTGATATTTCCAAACTGGACATTTGCAGGGCAGCCACATGGTCCGTAAACATATGTATGGATGACTATTATGCTATTTTACTGTATCTTCCAGAGCAGACCCAGGCATTGCAAGGGTGGTCCTCCGATCCCTATTTCAGAAGACGCCAAGCCCTGCCTCCGGATTGGGATACTACTTGAGTCACCTAAGTGGAATACACATCTGCATCTACTCGAAAAATAAATTACTTTTAGTTCTTTGAGCTGTGATGCAGTCGTGTATTCCACAACCCTCCCTCCTTCCCCTCTGCATAGGAGTCTCCTCTCATGGGATTTCGGTGTGAAGGAACTGGCGGGGGTGAGGGCGGCACTGCCTCATAGCCAGGGGAGGGGCCACGAGGCATGAGCGCCACCCCTCTGAGTATTTTAAGGCAAAAGGCTCTGGCACCCTAGGAGCACAAACACCTAAGTGGAAAACATGTCTGCAACACATCTCAAAGAACCACAGTTACAGTAAGTAACTGTTTCTTTTATTCTGTGGCAAAGGAAAATACTAGATTCCCTTCTTTGTCTTGCAAAAAAGGAAGACTTAGGAGAGTTCACATTTATAGTGTGACCATGATATACTGAATGGCAGTTAAATGAAACTCTTGGCTAAAAAGAGTTAAGTTATGCTCCTGAAGATTGTGCTTTGCTGGCTTGTGCTTCAAAACTGCCCTCTGGGAAAAGACATGTCTTATTACTCGCCTTGTGGGCAGGTGGCGTATGTGCGCATTTAGTGCAAGCCTCTCCTGGCCCTCAGAGACGGAGCATGGGCTGTTGAGACCAGGGTGGCCGAACGGGAGGAGCGAAGGGAGACAGACAGGTACATAGATGAGACTTTCCAGGGCATAGTAGAGCGGATCCCACCCCCAGTCTGACAGCCTGTACCTATTGGGCTTCAGGAAGTGGCTTACGCCCGCCCACTGCTAAAGGGTCCCCCCCCAGCCTAAGGGGAGGATCCACAGGGCCTGAAACTCAAATAATTACGGGGGACAACTAATGTAAAAACAGGGACAGGAGTGCAGTCACAGGGTCAAAAGAAGGGAACCTGACGGGGACACCGAGCAGAGAACCCCGGACAGCGCCCACTGCTCCTCAAAGGCGTCAAGGGAGCCAGTGGACACCGCCCAGAGGGACTCTGCCCAGATACGTGAACAGACAGAGGATCGGAAACAGGCCCCACAGTCACAGGAACCTCCATCAGTCAACTTCCTCTCCCTGGTTTTATAGATGGCCTGTTTAGACAGGGCCAAGAGGAAGTTGACCAGGAGGTCCCGTGACTTTGTGGGGCCACGGATAGGGAGTGCATAAATGAGAAGGTGAGGGGAAAAGTGTAACCAAAAATGTAACATAATGTCACCACATCATTCTGGTTTTCGTTGGCTTTAGAATGTTTTGACAGCATTCTCACTTCTGCTTTCTGGGTCTGTATTGTCCAAAGCCTCTCCACAAAACTACCTGGTGTTTGGCAAGATAACTCACTGTCTTTAGTGTATATCAAACTTAGACTGCAAACTGTACTGTCCTGGCTGGTCCCAGGCAGCATTCTCTAAGGCAGCGGTTCTCAAACATTTTAATGGGGTCGCTAGGGCTGGCATTAAACTTGCTGGGGTCTGGGCCCAAAGCTGAAGCCCGAGCCCCACTGCCTGGGGCTGAAGCCCTTTGGCTTTGGGCCCCCATTGCCCAGGGCAGCAGGGCTCGGGTGGGCTCAGGCTTCGCTCCCCCTTCCCCCCCACCTCCTGGGGTCATGTAGTAATTTTTGTTGTCAGAAGGGGGTCGTGGTGCAATGAAATTTGAGAACCACTGCTCTAAGGCTTCAAAATCTGTATTTCAGAGATGGGGAATCCAAGGCATAGACTTCAAAGCCTATTAAGTAAGGTTTCCACATTTTCCAAAAGATTCAGGTGTTCTCAGAGACATTTTGATATTCAGCGTTGTTTTGTATTTCATATGCTATTATTTTTGCGCTTCCTTATCAGTTATTTGTGTCGTTCATTTTGTTTTATGGATGAACAGTCAGCTTTGACCAACTGATGCCTTGGTTTGCATGAAAAAATCATTTAGTTTTGCTTTGCCAATTCCTCAGAATCTACTCTGACATCTTCTAAGGTCATTGCCAAACAGAAAGCGGTTATTACCTCAGTTTCTTCTGTTGCAAAGCAATTTCAGAATTAATCTGCATTTGAGAACTTCACTCTCTTCTAGTTGCCATTTACATCATCAGAATGCCTTGACCTAGGATGGCATGTTTCAGAGTAGCAGCCGTGTTAGTCTGTATCCGCAAAAAGAAGAACAGGAGTACTTGTGGCACCTTAGAGACTAACAAATTTATTAGAGCATAAGCTTTCGTGGACTACAGCCCACTTCTTCGGATGCATAGGATGGCATGTTTGTTTTGCCAGCACTGACAATCAGACTTGATTTTACTGAATGTTTACATCCCTGCAACCTTTTTTGACACATTGGGACACCAAGTTATTCAGAAACTGATTGACCATGACATAACCAAGATGCTATGCTACAAGACAGGGATGGTCTGCAATACTTAGTCCTGCCATGAGTGCAGGAGACTGGACTAGATGATCTCTCGAGGTCTCTTCCAGTCCTACAATTCTATGATTCTAAGTAGAGGCCACAGCCAGCGTGCTGAAAATGTAGAGTGGCATAAGCACCTTAAACAGTTTTAAAGGCCTTTGGCAGTTTGAACCACTTTAAAGTCTTCTAAGGGTTAAGCCTAAATTGCTTTAAGATTTTAAAGTCGGTTGAGGCTTAAGCTTCTCTGAGGATGTAAAGATTGCCCCTCAGTCCCTTGCCAGTATGAAGAGCCATCCATGGTAGCGCTGATGTTTTCCCCCTTAGCAAGGGAGTGAAGAAGAGCTAGCTCCAGTCTAATTTTCCTACTGGGTGATTGAAGAAATTAAATCACGTTTCAGCTATATCCTCTGCTACTTGCGGGAGTTGTACTTGTAGATATATTTAATTTTTTCAGCACCTATCTATAGGGGTGGCAGTTTAACATCCTTAAAACAATTTTGCAACAATATAAAATCTACAAAATACTCGATAATTGAACCTGACCACACAATAATATCCATCTCATTCATCACACTATATGTATCATATTCTTCAGGTCCCCTCTTTGACCTGCTTCCCAAATGCCAATGGGAAAAAATGGGCTTTGTGGCATGTCTAGGTGGTAACAAATCCCAGCTCTGGCAAACTTAGGTGCGGGAGTGAATTCTACAGCCAGAATGCTCATGGAGAACATCCGTTGATCAGCATCTTCCCTTTTAAATCAAGCAGGCTTTAATCTGAACATGTCTGCTGATTCCTTTTTGTCACACCTACTACCTGAGCCACTTGGGAGCTAACAATACTCTAAAAGGCAAAGTTGTGTTGCAAATAGTGGACATGCTCCCTCTGTCAAGTATCCCATATAACTTTCACTATTGTATTTTGATACTCCCCACAGCTGACCCAACATCACTTCTTTCTTGTCTGGTTTGTGTCAGCTAGCCTTCATCTAGCCAGGGCTTCTCAAACTGGGGGTCGGGACCCCTCGGGGGGTCACACAGTTACTACATGGGGGGTCGCGAGTTGTCAGCCTCCACCCCAAACCCCGCTTTGCCTCCAGCGTTTATAATGGTGTTAAATATATAAAAAAGTCGTTTTAATTTATAAGGTGGGGGGTCGCACTCAGAGGCTTGCTATGTGAAAGGGGTCACCGGTACAAAAGTTTGAGAACCACTGATCTAGTCCCTATTTCAGAGACATGAAATCATCCATTCCCCACCACAGAGCCTGAACAGAGAAGAAAGAGACATGGAGCTGTGTATTGTTGTCATGCTAAATATATCACAGCCCTATTTTCTTACTAGCCTTCCACTGATCTGATTGTCACCCCTCCTATTCAGGGTGAACAAGTAGGCTGTTGTACCACCCCTTGTGAGAATCCTTGGAGCAAATGAGCAGTTGCCCAAAACTACTGTGTGGGATCTGTAAGAAAGGAGCAAAGCCAGTTGAGTGACTCATCCACTCTTCCTACAATTTGCAGATGTCGGCAACATCTTGTGATCACTGGTTACATAAGCTTCTCGTGGATTTAAAAGAATCAGCAACAGAATCCATAGTTAGAATTTCATCACCCAGTAGAGCTCTTGATCATACCAGGCCTGAAATGCGCAGACTCCAGAAATGACCATGGGTTGTCCTGCCATAACTTTTTCAATAGCTTTTCAGAGAGAGAGAAATAGACATAAACTGATAGCAAGATTGTCATGTCAGGCGATGGTTCTTGTGCAGCTTCACCACACTTTCTTTAGGGATAGTTGTCATCCTGTATTTGCAAATTATGTACAACTTTGCACCAAGTTCTGGAGTAATCAAAAAGCTGTGGTTATTTTCATATTTTAATAGCGAACCTAAAAAAAGCTCATGGTGAACTTGTATCCCCACGAAGCACATAGTGGGTTTGTTTTAGAATTTTTTATGGCATCTTTTTGGTGGTGGAAGTGTAAATTATCAAAACGCTTGGGATGATTAAAAATCCTTTTTGTTGTTGATCTCCCCATGCCTAAAAAACTGACACTGCTTTTTCTACGTTATGCAGAACATACTCTAACTTTGTCTTTATTTTCTAACAGAAGTACAAAAACTGTCTGTCGCTGAACTAAATGAACTACTAGAAGAAATTGAGACTGCCATTAAGGATTATTCTGAGGAGCTGGTACAGCAGTTGGCTCTAAGGGATGAGCTGGAGTTTGAAAAGGAAGTGAAAAATAGCTTCATTTCTGTCCTCATCGAAGTACAAAACAAACAGAGAGAACACAAAGAAACAGTGAAGAAGAAGAAAAAGCTGAAAAATGGTAGTCCTCAGAATGGCAAACAAGAAAGAGGTCATATGCCTGGAACAGTAAGAGAGTCTTTGTGATACTTATATAGAGATACATGCAGAATTCTGGGGTTTTTAAGTGTTATTCATAGTGTACATTTATCCAATAAGGAAGTAGTAATAAATACCTCTGACACCTAGTAAATGATGTAAATTTTCCCCTTACCTTCAAGCATAGGCAATGCCTAGCTCTTTCCCTCGAGACTTAGGAACCATGAAAAGGAAAGTATCAGACTTTTAGCTTTTTCCCAGCTTCTGAGCAGCAACTTTATCACTTACACTCTGGCTCAAAATCAGTTGTGCATTGCTCATCAGAGAGGTGTACATGCCTCATGATTTTGACTGTGTAGGCAGTAAAACACATATCCCTGCTAGACATGCAGGAAGTACAGTACTGTCATTGATATAGCTGTACAAATCTTAATTAATCTGATGGAGTCTAGCTTGCAAAATTTATGAATAGTGAAATATAGACCTCATGCTGGTTCCACTGAAGTCGGTGGCAAAGTTCCTGTTAACTGATATGAGAGTAGGATTGGGCTTAAAGTTTAATATCCAAAGACAGATAAATTTGGTTTGCTCTCTATAAACTATGCGATCAACCAAAGGAAAAAAGTCTGACAGGATTAAAATAACAGGAGTTGGAGATGGAAAAGACCTATTACGTCATCCAGTCTAGATTCCTCCCAATGCAATTGTTTTCTTTACAGTATTCTTTTTGAACACTTTGTCCAGTTTAGTGTTAAAAGATCCAATTTTAGATCACTGTATTGCCACTGTTATGTGATCCAAACAGAAATTTCACATTACTTCATTATTTTAATTTTTTGGGAGCTAATATACAGGTAATACTGATGTTTTGTATACTCCTTATAGTTTGTTTAAATCAGAATACAGTGTATGGTTTATCTCTGCAAACTTTAAATAGACAGTAGAATGTAACCTTGTGGTTAATTGTGATGGTTCCTGTCATGCATTCTAGTGTTTATACCTAAATAATTCTCTTTATTTCTGTAACTCATTCCACTGGGAAAGAAAAGGTGCATACCCATTTCACATTGTGATGTTATCAAACTGATATGATGACGGAAGAAGTACGGTTAACCCCTGTACTTGTTAGAAGTTGTGCATAATACTATTCGTTAATGAGAGAGGAGGAAGGAGAACATAAGAAATATTCTTCAGTTGTTTAGCCTACCATAAAATAATGGAAATTGAATGTAAATGGTGGTAGTATAATTTTTTAGTAGAAAGCGTTTGCTGTCAGATCAAAAATTACTGTATATATGAAAGTTGTTAAGCAAAACTGCCACTTAAGGTATGCTCAGACAGTTTACAGGATCATGTAAAAATCACACTTTTATTTGATTCAAAACAAGGCAAGTAACACCTACCCCGAGGAACCTAGACTGTTCAACAAACTTTTTTTTGTTTTGTTTTTTGTTAATTCTGAAAATGCTAAATAGGAATATTACTTTTTCTGCTGGGTTTACAGTGTAAGTAGTAGCAAATCTAAGTATACCAGGTAACAGAAAATACACTCAATAATAGATTAGAGAATATTTTTTAAAAATTAATATACTGATATGGTGCCTGTGATGAGGCAGCTAAGCAACCTACATTAAAATTTAAGATTAACCTGCCAAAATGTATATCTAAATCAAACCAAATTTTCTTCTTGCCATTTACAAACCAGATGAAAGGGATTAATTCCCAGTGAATATAGTGAAAGCCAGTAAGAAGTCAGTATTGATTAAGCTACTACTGCAGTTACTACATCCTTGCAAAAGCAGAGGAAAAACAGTAGGAGTGTGATGTTATTCCCAAACAGTGACAACAAGGAGTCTGGTGGCACCTTAAAGACTAACAGATTTATTTGGGCATAAGCTTTCGTGGGTAAAAACTCACTTCTTCAGATGCATAGAGTGAAAGTTACAGATGCAGTCATTATATACTGACACATGGAGAGCAAGGAGTTACTTCACAAGTGGAGAACCAGTGTTGACAGTGGATGTAGTCCACTCCCAGTAATAGATGAGGAGGTGTCAATTCATTTGCAAATGAATTTTAGTTCTGCTGTTTCTCTTTGAGACCACAGAAACACCAACCCAGGAACCAGTTCGTGTAGCAAACCTCGTTATCTACTCTGTCCCCATATCTACTCTGGCGACATCATTGGAGGACCCAACCACATCAGCCACACCATCAAGGGCTCATTCACCTGCACATCCACTAATGTTATATATGCCATCATGTGCCAGCAATGCCCCTCTGCCATGTACATTGGCCAAACCAGACAGTCCCTCCGCAAAAGAATAAATCGGACATCAGGAATGGTAACATACATAAGCCAGTAAGTGAACACTTCAGTCTCCCTGTTCATTCTATTACAGATTTAAAAGTCACTATCATTGAACAAAAAAACTTCAGAAACAGCCTTCAAAGAGAAACAGCAGAACTAAAATTCATTTGCAAATTTAACACCATTAATCTGGGCGTGAATAGGGACTGGGAGTGGCTGGCTCATTACAGAAGCAGCTTTTCCTCTCCTGGAATTGACACCTCCTCATCTATTATTGGGAGTGGACTACATCCACCCTGATTGAATTGTCCCTGTCAACACTGGTTCTCCACTTGGGAAGTAACTCCCTGCTCTCCATGTGTCAGTATATAATGCCTGCATCTGTAACTTTCACTCTATGCATCTGAAGAAGTGAGGTTTTTACCCACGAAAGCTTATGCCCAAATAAATCTGTTAGTCTTTAAGGTGCCACCAGACTCCTTGTTGTTTTTGTAGATACAGACTAACACTGCTACCCCCGATGTTTGGGAATAGTTGACAAATGCAGACTTTTTTTATATGGCAACCCTCTTCAAAGAATAGGAGCGAAAAGAGGGTTACAAACAGAAAAGAGAACAAGGTTGAGGGTGCTGAAAATAATGGGACTTGTATTATGCCATTGACTGAAAATTGTCTGGCCTTCACTGTGTACAAGGACAGAAAGCAATTGTAACTACTGGGAAGGTTCATAGGGTTCAACTGCTTTACTACTTAGATCATAGATTATGAAGGGTTTTATATCACAATAATGTTAGCCACTGTAAAGAAGAACAGGATAAATAATAATGTTGGCGCACTGACCCTTTAACCGAACACAAATTTAAAGCAGCACGCTTGTAAACTCTGTTTGCATTGAGTAAGGGATTCACCTTCCATCAAGGGATATATATTAATTTTTCATTGAGTAGTAAACTATTTCAGAGGCAACCAGCATAAGTGAGTATATATTTTGTAGCCTTCCTTGAAGGAAGTTAGATATCTAGATCCACTATTCTGGGTTTTATCCTCAGGAATGAGATTCAGCAGCTGAACAGCAAATAAATTATTTGGATACCTCCCAAGAATCAATCTTGTGACCTCTGGGTCCACTGTGTACCATCTTGGCGCTAATTCTCAGATCCCTTTCTTCCCAGGGGATATGGAACTGGGATATTCAGTCACACGTCTCCTGTTGCTTTTAAGTGATATGAATTGTGATGTGTGATATTAGTACGTGGTCTCTCTTTTCTTCAAACAATTATTTTATTTGACTAAACAAGATACTCTAATTCTGAAACAGCTTAATTTAAAAATATTGAAAAGTGGTAGTTCTTAAGCTTTGTTGTACTGACAAGCATGGGACTGTATGTGCATACTGAACGCTCAGTTGCCTGTCTACATTTTTAGACCTTATAAGTGTCTTATTTAGGATTCAGCTAACATATGAGATGAATGTGGGGCAGTTCACATCTTTCTTGACGTTCTTGTTTCAGTTCTAGAAAGAGTTACTTAAGTTTGAATTGAGAAGACTGTCTTCCAAGCATAAAGGATAGATTTTTTTTTTTTTTTTTTTTATGAAACCTTGGACTGTCTAGAATCTGAATATCTGCAGATTTACCAAAATAAGTTATAATTAATATAAATACTGTTATCAGCATATCTATATCCACTTTAAGGGTTGCACAGATTTTAACTATATCCGTATCTAAACAAGTATAGTTAAATCAGTACAAAAATTGTGTAGACAAACCCTTAGAGGAGAATAGCTGAAGCTAAAGGGAAAGAATTGCTTGTCTTTGTGACATAAGCAAGACCGATCAGAGGGTGAACATTATCATTGTTTTTAAGCAAGGGTATTAAGAGAATTGTATGTAAATGACTAAAATTTGAAAGACTATACCAAACATAATTAAAAGTCACTCTCTTTATACACCAGTAAATTTAGGAAAACTCTAATCTCAAAAAGAAACAGCATGTGTAAGGAATAAATTCCTTGTATAAAATAGGTTTAGCTTGTTTTTACTGAGTGATATTGGAAATTCAGTTAAAAGCTTATAGAAAATGCACTCCTTATTGTTTTTTTTTATCATGGGATAGCAAAAGGTGATATTTTAAATTCTCTTTTATAAAGAGAAAAATAATGACATGGGGTGGCTCAAACTATTCAATTTTGGAGTTTCAAATAAATGGATTTGAGACTTCTACATGTAGGTATGCAGCCCCTGATATAGGACATTTTCAAACTAGGTTGCCTAAAGTTAGGCTCCTAAATACATATTTAGACATCTAAGTAGAATTGGCCTGCTTTTTCAGAGCTGTTGAGGAACCCCAGATTCCATTGATGGTAATGAAGATTGCAGGAGTTAATCACCTTTGAAAAACCTACTTCGGTTGAGATGTTTAAATATAGATTGTTACATATGTCCAGGATCCTAGGCCTAGGTTTAAATGGTTACATAAAGTTAATCACGTAACTTTTTTTTATAGGCAGCTAAACAAATAGGTCAGTTTTCAAAAGTGTATTTTCAAATTGCAAGTTCAAGCAATTTTGTGTGGAAAGCAAAGAAGTGTCTACTATTGTTAAAACGCAAAAGTCTTCAGTAGTGCAATGGTATTTTATATGTAAAGACAAAAACTGGAAATATTAAGTCTCTCTTACTGTAGCAAGAATAATTCCATTGCAGATGTGTTTGAAACCAAATATTTAACAAGATTAGTAATCAAATATTCTAATTCCCATTTTGCCCTTTACTTACAGATAGACTTTGGGCAAATCATTTTGCTCTTTGTTTACTTGAACTGTAAAATGAATATAAAGTTTTTTTTTTAACCTACTTAACAAAAGTACTGTGAAGATTAGTTTAATGTTCATTCAGGACTTTGAAGATTGTGATGTTCTGGGGTTCACCCAGGCTCAGTCACCATCTGCCATGTAATCCTGGGTTCATTGTGAGTGTGTAGCTTTGATCTAGGTTAGGGCTCTGACCCCAGCAGCCCACAAGCCTCACCCTAGCTTTGCCCAACCTGATTGCTCCTGGCAAGCTGACCATAGTACCCTTTTAGTCCTATATTTGTCCCAAAATCGTCCTACTGCAGAGACCAGTATATCTCACTCGACCCTGCCAGAGAAATGATAGGTTCACTGTCTTTACAGAGACAGTAAAACACTCCAACCTATTAGCTTTCTAGAAGCACACACTTTACTGAAGTACACAACATTGATGATTTATAATGAAAGAAAACAAGTTTATTACAAACAAGCCATGGGTTAAGTGATACCAGATAAAAGGGATAAAGGTAGAAATGGTTACAAGAAAATAAAAGTGAAACCACACATCTAAAAGACTAATACTTAATGTAGCATGATGCAGTCTTTGTTCAAGATGGTTTCTCTCACCCACAGTCTCCTTTTCAGCTTTTACTGGCCGGGCTGGCCAGGACCCATCATGGAGATCAAATGGCTTAGGGTGAAGGATAAAGTTGGAGTCTGTCTCTGTTCCTTACATCTCCAAAGGGATGTCTTCCAAGTCAGGAAGCCCTTCTGGGGATTCAATCTCCTGTGTTTTTCTGGGGTGAATGAGCCATATTAATTCAATGTCTCTCGAGTTCAGGATCAAGATAACCCCCACCAGTTTAGCTCGATGGCTTTGTTTACTGCCAGTATGTATACTGAGGTAAACCCACATTTCTTTGTCTATGACAGGCATGTTTATCACTTTCACCTAGGCTAAGCTGTCTGGTCTCAAACATTTTTAGTAACATCAGACAAAGGGAATTCATAACCTCACATATGAGGTTAACACATGGATTTCACAATTATATTAATAACCAGCGTGTTATTAACTTTCATATGATACCTCATGACGTATTTTGTACAAATATTATTGCAGTAGTCTGTATGGTATGGATACAGGGGTGCATAGAATCACAAAAATATTTTAGTATCTTCCAAGAAAGCGCATTAAGGTGCCTTTGAGAGCCTTCACTTTTTCATTTCCTGAATTTTGTGTGTTAAATTTACAAACTTAACATTGTATTAACATAGCATTTAATTCTTCCTTTAAAAAAATTAAACGCAGGGAAATGTACACATGTAACATTATATTTATATAAAATCACAGCTCTCTACGAATATCCTGGGGTTACTTACTTTTTAGTTTGTCAGCTTCTGAATTTCATGTGTGAGACTGACTCTCAGAAGTGTGGATCTGTTAAACTTCTTTCCTTGAGTAAACAAGAGTGGAATGAAAATAACAAAAGGACAGATTTGGTAGGATACATTTTGATTATTTTTACTTGGCTTCCACATGTTTCTAATGGAGCTTGAAATTAATATAGCTGCTTTAGTTAACTAACTGTGCATTTTTTATATCAGCATAATTATGGGAATACAGTTAATTATTACTGTGGTTAATTGTTGCTGTTATTGTAGCAGAGGAAATACAAAAGCATAAAATTCTTAGAATAATGTAAAAGTAATTTTTATAAAACATTTTTAATTGGTAGTATATACTCCATCGGACTTCATAAAAATATTAAATGTCAGCAGTGTACCTTTAAATATGATAGTGTTTGAATAATAACTTTTTAAGAGGGGCTGTCTCTGAAATAAACTTTGAAGATCTTTATCAGCCTATTTACAGTATTTCAGATACTCTTAATATATTTTAAAATCTTAGTTCTTATTTAAAAAATGTTAAATCTAGACTAAGTGGATGTACTTATGTATAAACATGTGGTCTGCCATATAAAGTTTTTTGCCTCTGACTCTGTGCAAAAAATTTTATGAAATC
The DNA here is from genome assembly GCF_013100865.1 of Trachemys scripta elegans. Classification (NCBI taxonomy): domain Eukaryota; kingdom Metazoa; phylum Chordata; order Testudines; family Emydidae; genus Trachemys; species Trachemys scripta. The sequence continues at coordinate 63,653,032 of NC_048300.1, read as the reverse complement.
AGGTCAGTTTTTTTTAATTTATATGGTTGTTCATATTTATTAATCATAAACCCCTCTGTAAAAGCTTTCTTCTGCATATGATCAGCAAACAGACATGTTAAAATATATTGTAACACATTCTAACAGCTTGTCTCTGGCATTCATCTTACTTACGTTGTCTGGGTAAATGCTCACTAATAGTCTTTGAACTTGTTTCTCTGTCCCCTTCTTTTTCTGCCATGTTTTTGCTATCTTTAGCGCTTCAGCATGGAAGGGATCTCAAATGTCATTCAGAATGGCTTCCGCCACACGTTTGGAAACTCGGGTGGAGAGAAACAGGTGCTGGGTTATCCTCTCACTTTTCCTCATTCTTCGCTTGCTACTATTGTAGAAATCAAGGTCTTGAAAGCTGGCAACTAAAGCATATTTAGTGCTCAGATTGAAAAAATAACTGCTGTATGCTCACAACATCCTCTCCTGCTTTCAGAGTGGCTGTAGGCCTATAGTGTCTTTTTCTCTCCTCAGTGAGTAAAGACCACTCAAGTCTTGATGTGCATGACATAATGCACTGAAATAACAGCCTCCTCCAAGGCTTTATTTCACATCCCAAAAAAAAAAAAACAATTAGCATAATGCATGCTTGAAATGTATTGCATGTATATAAAACCCACTTTAGAAAGATACATCAAATTAGAAATGTCACTCCAGTCTTAAGCCTTAAGGAGGTAGGTAACATATAGTAAGGAAAATAAAGAAGAAGCAAACCCCAATATTCAGAGCCCATTCTTCTGAGTAACAGAATTGCATCTACAAAATTGCATGTATATCTTTACACCTTTGACAATTGCATTATGTTAAAAGCAGCCAGTTGTATGGAATACAAATATTCTTGATACAATAATATATCCAAAGGTAAGTTTGTATTTTTATTGATTTAAACATTAATAAAGAAAATACATGGCATAGAATACCACTATTTAGGATAATGGTTAATATATCATGTCATTTGTTAAATATAGAACTTTTATCCTTATTTCAAAGTAGTATTTAATTACCATATTTTAATTTAGATTCTGAACTGTAATGGTACAAAAATTGTTTCTGTGTAATATCTTTAGTATAGTACTTATGATATTGATAAACAGCAAGATTCTTAAAATGTAGTCAACTTGAGAGTGTGACCCAGTGGTGCTTGGGGCAGCCCTCACTGGAAATGGCAAGGTCAGGGCAGGCTGCAAAAGGGAGAGCAAATCTTCCCAAGACTGGTGGGTAACACTGCAGTTTAAACTCCCCAACCAGTCACAAACTGTGTTTCTAATCCCCCATTCTGGTTATCAAGAAGAAGAAGAAAAAATCACAAAGCTCCCTTTGTTTCTGTCCAGTCTCTGACTCCCAATCAGCACCTAGGTCCAGTACAGTGAGAAGTTATTTTAAAACTCTACTCGCATATACAAAATGTTCTTCTGACTCCAAAGGCTCAGCCATATTACCAGGTCAGTATAGGTTTGGATCTTATCCAAAATACCACGCTGCCAGCCAATCCTTTAGTATCTAAAACTAAAGGTTTATTATAAAGAAAAAGAACAAGAAGAGAGATGTTAAATGGTAAAATAGTCACATACATACAAAGCCTTCAAAGTCCATATATCAGGATCCTTGCAGTATTGGTGAGTTTACTGGCTTGAAAGGCCCTCTGGAATACATCCACAGCTTGGATTGGTCATTCAGTCCTTTATTCAGAGCTTCAGGTTGTAGCAAAGTTCCTCCAGAGTTGAAGACAAAATGGAGAAGATGCAGGTGCCTTTTATATTGTTTTTGCCATGCGGCCTGTGCTTCCTTTGTTTCAAACAGAAGTTGCCCAGCACATGGCCTGAAAGCCTTAGAGTTCTGTCCATAGGCATGCCCCTGCATGCCTTGCTGAGTTATAAGGTGTATCTGCCTTCTCTCAATGGGTCACCTGTATAGCTGATGGTCTTAATGGTCCATCAAGCAGACTAGGCGGAGCTGATGCCCAAACTGTCTGGGGGTGTCCCCCAGAAGCATAGCCCAAGTTTGAAATGCAGACAGACATACATATCTATAATTCATAATACAAAGGTGATACAAACACATAAATGAGATTATCATATCTGGCAAATTATAACATTTTTGTAGATACCTTACATGGCCTATCTGGCAAAATTCATTACAGTTTTACAATTTGATTTTCATAATATCCTCAAGTGTCCCCCAGTTTCCATACAGCATCACAGAGGATTTACTTCTCTAGATTATTTCTCAAGAACAACTAATTTAGGGCCCATTCTATCCTTCCGGTGTGAAAGGAAAAAGGCCCAATGTATATGTGGAAGATTGATTTTAGGGAATTTCCTTCCCATTCTCCCTTCAAAGGGGAGGGATACCCAACTAAGCTGTGGTGTCATGGAATCCTGGACTTTGGAGAAATCAGGCTTCAGTGCCATAGAACTTGGTGTACAGACAGCAAGCCGTTCCCTGGTGCTTCCTGTAGTTTACTTTAAACAGCAGCAGCAGAAAGAGTTTGGGGATGAAATCAACCCCCACATAACCTAAGATCCCTAGTGGCTATAGCAGCATATCCATACATAATGTAAGTGCATGTGTTTTTTGTCTTGGCAACTTAGCCAAGGGCAACATCTTGAAAGAGCAAAGTATTGATCCATGCCGCAAATAGGGTGCTTAAGTCTCAAAGGCTTATAGTAAAAAGCTAAAACTACATATCACTTCTTGTCCTCGAGAGAGAGTAGGAGCCCTGTAAGACATGAAAGCCTTCATTCCCTTTGCAAGAATGTGACAGGATCATTTACCAGAGCCTGACTGTACTGCAGGTATTGAGCCAGAAGGTGGTCATTGAACTGTGGTGTGGAATCTGTGAGATACCACCAAGCAAGGCAACCTGGGTTCGGCCTGATATCCCAGTTGATCACAAGTCACCCAGTCTCTTGCCACATCTGAGTAATAAACACCCTGAGATACTCTGACATAGTGCAGATTGCAAGAACAATTTATAATTAAGAGAGACTTCCATATTTCTTCAGTACATATTGTATTAGCTGTATACGAATCCACTGTGTGAAGGGTAGTGTGTACAGAAGGAGGTTCCACACTCAGCTCATTGCCTCCCTAGAAATCTAAACTATATTAGTATCCTGAAGACGAGGATAACCCTGTATTTGTCTGAAGCATTGTTGACTAAATGTCCCAGAAGACATCAGAAATCAGTCTGTGATAATTTATGTAGGAGGAGTGGATCAGGTTCTCTGTCAGGGTCCATGTGATGAGGACCTGGGCAATGCCCCATAAGACATGCTTAGCTGCCTTTTCCTGGGAGAAACGGAGATGACAATGGCACAAGTTCAGCAAACTGAAAATAGTCCCTCACAAGTGATTCTTAGATCTGGGGCTTATGAAGTAAATCTAAGAGAAGTCTATTTGCCACACACAATTGCCAGTTGTTTTGCAAAATGGTAGTGTGCAGACCATGGAGGCAATGCACAAATTCTCTCTCCTTTGATGAAGAACTCACATGGTCCTTTTTATTCCACTTTATAAAGTAGTAATGGTTCTAACCAAGTACAGGAGTCACCAGGGTTTCAAGGATATTTTTCAGAGCTTTCTTTTTGGGTGAGAGACAGCATGCTCTGAGCTGGGGATGGTAGTAGCCAGTCCTATTGGACTGAGGTTCTTGCCTGCTTTGATCACCTGGAACTAGAGCATCTTTTTAGATCTCAATCTGGAATCTTGGTACCCAACAGGTTGGCACTTGAGATGGTGGAGAATGTTTTGATGTCTCACTTTCCCCTTGTCACTCTGAAGGAATTTAGGAAAATGCTTCTCGATTAATATGCACAAGGCTCATGTTGATCCTTCTCTTGTCTGCATGCACTTAACTGATCAGTTTCCACACTTCTGAATCTGGTTTACAGACATATTTGCATAGTTTTCGTGTTTTGTGTTTTCTGTTAATACAGTTTAGGTCAGGGTGGATTGATTAAAATCACTGATTTTAAGAGGCATACAGAAAACTTTGATTTAAATAATGTAATCTTGTGCTGTATTAGTACTTTTAGTTATTTTCCCAAAAAAGATACATTTTCATTGTTTGGTAACCATTAAAACATGTTGATTTGCAACTAAATATAGCCTTTACACTAAATTTGGTACTTTTTGCAGACAAAGTGGATTCACTTTATCTATACACTGAAGCAGTTATATAGCTTAACATACATATATTTAAATTCTTAATTTTGCATTTTTATGTTAGACAATTGTCAGTGATGCATTTACTATTTACAAGTTGGTTGGTTTTTTAACTTGTGAATTGTTTTGATCTGCATTTGGATGGAAGTTGGAATTCATTTAAAAATGCACAAAACCAGGATTTTAAAACTGTTAGAATTCCTTTAAATAAGCTAGATACATAAGAAAAAAGTTTATTTAAAACATGTTTTGCATTTCAAACTAACTGACTTATTAAACAAAGTAAGTATTATCTTTGGTTAGTGAATTGAACTGATTGTTTCTGGTCTCCATGATTTTAGAACTAGTAGATATCTACCTCTCTCACCTCATTTTTATTCGTAGAATGGAAGAGAGAAACAAGTTTTCTTGCTTTTTTCCACTCCCGTTCAATTTCTCAGCTTTGAATGAATTAATGAACTGTCCTTATTGGGAAAACTGAAATTAAGGAAATAGTCTCTCTGCCCCTGCAGAAGAAGTTAATGCTGTCAAAAGCTGGTTTAGCACTTCAACAAACTCTGATTCCAGGTGCTTAGCGATTGACTTCCTTCAATTCAGTGGTTTGACTTTCTTTAAAACTTTGGAATGAACACATATTTCTTACTATAAGCTATTAAAAGAATAATAATATTTAAGTGTTGATCATAATATCAGTTGTCATAATTTCAAATTTAATTTTAAATAGGTTTATTTTTAAACATAAAAATGTATTTAAATTAAAAATCCATTTTTTAATCATAAATTTGTATCCACATGCAGTTAGACCAATTTCTTTTTCACCGCTGGTTACCTGATTTATGAGGATCTTATACATGAGAATCTACAGTCTTGTGGAACTGTGATTTTTACTGAGCTGATGAGTCCTCTTATTGAACTACTAGTTGGTTGAGGTGGAATGGTGAGGTGATCTTAGGATGTGGTCTGAGAGTAATTGTATCTTCGGACAATATTGTGTAGGGTGGATCAGCCACGAGGGACCCTAATTCTCCCACCCATCTTGCCGATATAATGGCAACTAGAAAAGCCATCTTCATTGACAGGTGGAGAAGCAGCATGTCGTTAATGGTTCAAACGGGCATCTGGTGATGCCCTGGAGAACTAAGCTGAAATCCCATGGTAGAGTAGGAGCTCACACTTCAGGGTAAATGTTGTTGAGGCCTTTCAGAAAGCACTTGGTGGTAGGGTGCACAACAATGGATATGCTGTCTAGCGGTGAAACGTTGCCTAATGTGGTTCATATGCAGAAGAAGTGAAAAAGGAAGGGTCTCCCTCAGGGAGCTCCGACAATGTATGACTCTCCATTGATGTAGAAAGAGATTTGGGAGTCCCCGGACTACACCTTGGCCTAAGCGGTAGGGCAGCAGCTCCAACCCTCACAATAAGAAAGATGGGTAAAGGATGGGTGCAGGCTCAGTTCTGCCCATTTCAGACAAAGACTTGACCCCTGTCCTGAGAAAGGACAGTAGTCCCAGAAAAGAACTCAAAAGAAGGGCAGAAAAGCCTCCTCAAGCACCCCATAAGACTTGGCAGTTCAAAGTTGTCCAGATTCAGTGTCTGTAGAAGAGCAAAAATAAAGAAGAAATGGGACAAGCAAAGGATGACGAAGAAGAGGGTGAATGAGTCAGTCCCTGACCTTCAGTCTCAAAATTAGGACATCCTCATATTTTGAGGAGCTGCCAACCCTCTTAAGGATGATAAGCCATAGAATGAATGTTTGCTACTGCCAGGGGATCCTATGCTATCTTCCTTTTATATGGCTCGGCATGTCTACATCCATGACGGAAAAGATGGACAATGAGTGGTGTATTCTAGACAGGAAACATGACCAAAGTGCAGCATTAAATCTCACTGTCTTCTGAGAACATCAGATGTGGAAATGTTTACCGAGAACCCAAGAATGGATGCTGCCTTGTCAGGGTCAGTGAAAAGGACAGCACAGACTGTGGAATGAAGTGTGGCTCTCAAGGATTTCCTTGACAGAAAAAATGAGGTGTCTCTTTGAATAGAATCTTTGTGACCTTAAGCCTTTCCCTACAATCTTCAATTTATGCAGCATATATTTCCCAGGGACAGTGAACTGGTCACAGAAGCTTAGCAGATCTCCAAAGGCCAAAGATAAAAACTGTGAAGTGACCAAGACACTCCCATTTCTGGGCACCACTATCTTCAATGTGAGTTCACATGTGACATGATTCTGCCACTTTATTGAGACTACCATGGCTCCAGGAGAGAGGCCATGTAGTTAAAACAGTGGCTAGTGTTTTTCTTTCTTCCAGAGCCAGGCCAACAGTCTTGCCTTTTAAAGACCAGTTTCCTTTCAGTAAGACTTGAAGAAAATCAACAGTCCTTGGCTGATTCAAAGAGCAAAGTTCTATCCCAGGAGATGCCAAGCTGAATCTTGAATTTGTGTTCAAAGAGGAGCAGATGCTGGGAGACTAGAAACTATAATCCAGTAAAAAGGAGGCATAGCCATTTACAGAAGCAGTTGGCCTTAACAATGTACAGTCTTTCATTGACAAAGGAGGAAGTAACAATTATCAGAGGAGTTCATTCAAATTTTAACCAGTCAACCTGAAGTTTCTAGAGTCTGGATATAAAGTCCCAACATTGCAGGAAAGTTGAGGAACTGTTTTCATACCTGGGCCTAAATAACATCAAAGGGGTCCTGGACAATACTACTGTATATGGATATGCAGTTGATTCAATGTGAGATCCATTGTACTACAACTCCATTCTACTACACAGTGCCACATTGGCCCAACAAAAAAGGCAACTGAGGTACCCTAAACAATTTCCTAAAGATACAGCCCATTCCCCTGATCCTAGAAGATGAGAAGGACATTGGGATCTATTTCACTGTCCCAAAAACAAGGAGACTGTCCAGTTCTTGACTTGAAATGGGTCGATCCTTCCTAGGCATGTCATGTTTGTAGGATGAGAGTCTCTAAAATAATTTATTCAAGATGTGAAGATGGGCAAATTCTAATGCTCCCTGGATCTCAAGGTTGTACACCTACCTGCATGTGCCTATTCTGCAGTCTATCAAGAAGTATCTGTGACTTACTGTCCCCTGAGGGAGTTAAACTGTAAACCAGAAGTTTCACACCTTTGGAGTTGAGTTCTGGCTGAGGGGGTGTGTTTAAGTACTGGGCAGTCTGAAATGTCCAGAGGGGCTAGGCAGCTGGACAGTGGGTTCTGACACTCAGAGGGCAGTAACCGATAGAAGGTCTGCACCCTGAGCATGTGCATAGGAACCCTAAGATTGGGGCAGTGGCTGGACTCAGTTCAGACTACAGGAGCTTAAAGCACCCTTTGGATCTGGGGCACTGAGGCCTCAGTTCCCCTCACAGTAGTGTTAGTAGGTGGCCAGGAAGGGACTCTCACTAGGATCCATGACACGGGATAGAAGGAACTTGTTAGAGTAAGGGACTTTAAATGATACACAGTTACTTTCTTAAATGTTTAATACACCTTCATGTTTGTGTTTTTTATGTAATTTATGACAAAATTAAAAACGGACTTTTGTGACAGAGGTAGATTTAGGATAATTGAGATAGAAACTTGTTTCTTGCAAAATATCTGATCTTATTAGATAACATCTTGTAATTCTACAAAATAAGATTTTTTTGTAGTTCAAGCAGGGTAAATTATAAGCAAAGTGATCGCTGAATAATCATGTTTTTCATTTGACAGTACTTAACAACCGTCATTCCTTATGAGAAGAAAAGTGGACCCCCCTGTGTTGAAGATCTACAAACATTAACCAAAAGTGAGTAACTATTTAAAACTCTCCTGCTGATCTCATGTCCCATACCTAGTATTGCCAAAAACGAGTGTTCAAAAATCATGCTTTAGACCCCCCCCCAAAATCATGTTACTATTTTTAAGCCATAATAAATTTTGGATGGTTCTTGTTTGTCTTCTGGTTTTTGAGTCTCTAGAATGCACTCGGATCATGTTTTCAAGCTTGTCTCTGAAACCCTGAGGGCTAGAAACTTTTTATTTTAACTAAAAGCTGATCTTCTCATGTAATGACTTGACAGCAGGAGTCCTAAGAAAAATACCAAATATCATGAATGTTGGCAACACTGCTTCCCTGCTCCCTCAAAATATGCTATTTGTACTAATGGGTTTATCAGAAAATTTGTGTTGAGTTGAGACCATTTATGTAGTGAAGTTAGAACTTTTGAGAATGAGAGTAGATGGGGGAGCTAATTAATTATAGTTGTCAAATAATTGCTATTCAGAGACTTTCAAATCTACTTTTCTTGGCCATATTTTTCATATTTTGGTGTGTACAAATTAGGACACCCTAATGGGATCTGATTTTTACAATGTCTGAAGTGCCCACCCTCTTAAAAGCAGGTCCTTTTAGGGTGTCTGAGTTTGAGTACCCAGAATTACTAAACACTTCTGAAAATGTAAGATCTTATATGCATTTCTGCTGGCAGGAGACATATAAAATTTTTAAATAATAGAACATTTAAACAAAAGTAACTTGGGTACACATTCTTTTCCTGCAAATATGCTCCCTTGGCTAGTACTTAAGGTTTGTGTTTAAACTAGCGCTTTCTCACAGTTAACTTCATTTTCTGTTTAATCCTGTAATGAGGTCATAATCCTTTACTTATGACTAAAGCATAGTTCAAAATGTCAAAATTCCAGTAGTAGTCAAGGGGGAGGGGAAGCCAAAAGTCTCAGCCAAATAACTTTTTTCATTAACAACAAAAACGTTTATACAAATGTGTACTGTAAAGAGGTAAGTGTTTTCTGTGGACTTGTTGAAACCTGATCCTATTACTCAGGCTTGGTCAACACTACAGAGATAAGTTGAGGTGAGGCAGCTTGTATCTAATTACAGGTATGTCAGTGTACACACTACAGCTTTGCTCCCGCCGATGTAAGTGCCCTACTGCACCAACATCATAACTCCACTTCTAAGAAAGGCATAGGACTTATTTTGGTGTAGTTAAGGCAATGCAGTGTCCATATAGACAGTGTTACTTACATCTGCTGTTGGCTGTCATTCTTGTCAATTTCATGGCTACTTGCTGGAGCCGTGAAATTGACAAGAAAGCCAGACTGACACAGGGTGGATGGGGGACTCCAGCTAGAGACGGTTGCCTCCTGGGCTCCTAGGCATGCTGTGCCTGCCCTGCTCAGAGTTCAGCTACCTCACGGCTCCCCACTCCCAGCCCAGCTGCTGCCTGGGCTCCCCGCTCAGAGTTGGGCTGTGCCTGCCCAGCTCCCTTCAGGAAGCCCTGGTACTGCACGGAGGCTCCTGATGCCAGGAGCCTACCTGCACTCCCTGGCTCTTGGCTCCCCGCTCCTTGCCACAGCTGGGGTCCCAGCAGGGAGCTTCGTGCCTGAAGTCCTCGAGCCTCCTGGGGGCAGCCAGGCTTTCGGTGCCAGGGAGCCATGTGCCCATTACGGGGGTGGCCAGGCTCCTGGTGATTGGGAGCTGCATGTGGAGCTGAGAGGCCTAGATTCTTAGCCTCCCACACTGCCCCTCTTAAATCGGTGGAACCGCTCCTGGTGAGGACACGCACCACCAACAAAAGGAGGATAAAGTGGGCATTAACCACCGTGGTAATTACTGTGATGGTTGTAAGTCGACCTAACGTAGGTCGATGTACGTTTCTAGTGTAGACATGCCCTCAGTAGCAGATTTTCCTGGCTGGCTTCTTGCTTGTGTAATTTTGAGGCAAATATTGAACAGGTTTTTAAAGCTACGAACACTGAATATTTTATTTCAATATAAATATAGTATTCTGGAATAGTCATATGGTATTATGATTATCCCATGAGCATTCTGGAGCTTATTAAATGCTGCTAGTCGGTAAATGCTGTGCTTCTGATTCTTTCATTCCTCTCGTGTCTGAGAACACTTACAGAGAGATATGAGAAGTATTCTTTAGTTGAATATGGAGCAACAGACGAGCATAAGTAAGCCAGGGCAGTTAACAGAGGTTTTTCCTATAGTTAAAGTTCCACTGCTCCAGGGACCGGCAATGGAAATGTCTTTTCTGTATTCTGTGTTATAAGCCTCACAGCTGCCTATTTCAAAACATAAAACTAACATTGCATGTAAAAGTAGAATCTTCTCATTAATAGTTTGATCTCTTTCGGATCCAACTCTTAATGCTTGCAAAAAAAAGTTCTACAGTTGGCAAGTTAACTAAATTGGGTCCTTTTGCCAGTAGGTTGTTTAGTCTGCTGTGGTTCATGGTAGTTGTCTGGCTTTTCAGTGTTATTTTCTTTTCAAATACTGTTTTTTTTTTTTTTTTTTTAATAATTAATTTCTCACTAATTATTGGCTATCCTTATCGACAGCTAACACTGTTAGCCAGCTTATACAGAGTGAAATTCTTGCACAACCTGAGTGAGAAAGCACTTTGCATTCCTCAGACCATATGAATGTTCCCAAGAGATCTGAAACGTTTTCAGAAATAAATGTAGCATCCTCTTGGATAGTAGAAGCCTGCAAAAGTTTTTCTAACATTTTTAGTACTTAAGTAGTATGATGCTTATTCAGTCTGCATAAATTAAATTCCTGTAGGTATGAATTTCTTTCGCATTCCAGGAGTTCCTTCTTGTAATAACTGCCACCGGCTGTAAAACACTAGGTGAAATCCTGATTGCTGAAATAATTCTTATATAAGAGTTGACTTTCAGTATTATTAAATTAAATGTAGGATCTTCACAGTAATGTTTTGCTTTCTAATATTGTTAAGGGATTAGATTAATTTCAACAGTTTTAGCTATCAGACTATTTAACTTTTAACTGAATATTTTGAGTAAATGGAAACCACAAAGACAGCATTTGAACTCCAATATATTTAAGTACCTAATAAGAAAAATTAATAAATTAAAATATCTTATTTTTCGCAAGATTCTGCTATGTCAGGTTTTGCCATATGGGAGGCTATGAAAGATGGGAGTTTGTCTTTATATATGCAAAGAAAAGAAAAGGTCGGACTTTAATTTCTTATATTTAATATTATGATATGTTACACTCTGAAACACACAGACCACATAGCAAACAGGCAGTTTCCGACCCAATTCATGGTGTTGGTATGTAGACTTTGGATCAGGACATTTTTCAAAGGGATAAAGGGTAGTTAAGCATCTAACTTCACATTGATATTAACTGCTATTTGTGTCGTTGAAAATTTCTCCCCAATCTTTACTATGGAATTTGAAATTATAGGCATTCTTTTTTTTTTACTTACTTTCACCCTCTTGGTCAACTCTCTCTACCTTTTACCCTCTACTGTAGTTTGATTTTTACAACTATTCACCCTTTCTGCTTCTTTAGATCAAAAACTTGTGGCTTCATCTTAGTACTTTTTTTTGTTTTGTTTTGTTTTTTAACTAAATGTTTTGAAGACTTGCCCTTTTTTGGGCAAGTGGAGTGTTCACAACCATAACTACAGATTCTTTATTCCAACTCCACATCTTGTCCATCTGCAAATCTGAATGTTTACCCTCGGCAGAAAGCTTGTCTCAAAACAATTCTGTCAAAATCCGTTCCAAATGCAGTCAGGTGTTTGGTATCCTCCCTGGGCCATGCTTGGAAAAATCAGTTGACGGAACTTTCTCTTCCTTCCTGATGGCTCCAACCCTAATGAAGTTATTAGCTGGGATAGTTCAATTTTAGCATGTGCCCCTACAGGGATCTTTTCATGTCTAAAGACTGTCAGAGAAGAGAACCACCACATTCTAGGAATGTCAGTATGCTCTCTTGTCTTCCACCTTGTTTCCCAAATGCTTAATTGCTGTGAATGGAGTCCCAGATTCTTCTCCAGTAGATAGGGAAAGGTGAAGTGGGACTGTAATGGCACAATTATTTCTCTAGCCATATCTGAGGGTGAAATAATACAGAATAATACATAACCTGGTGAAACTTACAGAACTTCTGTAGCTGCACAGCTGAAAGTAAATTTGGCCTACTAAAGCCCAGTGCTAGGGGGAATAACATGGAAAAAATACTGAAACATTAAAGGATTTATAATTTCAATATCCTGTTAGAGAGTTTTCCCCATTGTAAAGATCTTGGTTTAAAACTCCAAAACAATATTGATAGCTGCTAAGTGGAATGAGAGATGTTGGTACCATGTTTTCGTGTTTTCTTTACTATTTACATTGATTTTTATAACAAAAGTGCATTGAAATACATGACAAACAAAAACACCTATGTCTGATATGGTTAATCATGTTAAAGAAAAAAAAATTAAAAATTCAGTGTGGTTTTAAAAAAGAGTCGTCTTATACAGTACTCCTTGACCCAATTCCCTGGCTCTTATGTGCATACGCTATAGATTTACATTAGAATTATGCATATGAAAGGGGTGTGGAACAGCCCCCATGTGTCTGCCATTCATTTTTTCAGTATTCCAATTACATATTTTCTAATTGATATGGATGCAATATCTAGATGAGTAGTTAAAGTATCCTTAATGTGGTTGTTCGAGTAACATCTTTAATTTGACTAATGATCTGAATTATTGCTTTTTCTCATCCACCCTTCCCCTCCCATACTTTTCAGTCCTTTATGCTATGAAAGAGGACAGCGAGAAGGTGCCAAGCTTATTAACAGACTACATTTTAAAGGGTGAGTATGTCTGTTAGTATATACGCATTAGCTGGGATCTTTTATTTTAAGTTAATATGAGGTATATTAAATATATGTTTTAAAATGTTGTTCTTGTGGCATTCATGAATTACTAGGTCTGTTATCTTCTAATCAAAGTATGCTTTAATTTTATTTTATGTGCCCAGAAGCCCCTAAGTATGTCGCACCATAAATAAAACATTGTGGCGGTAATTTATTTTGAGATGGTCTAAAGCACATTACAAGAGCGCCATAGGACATCATAGTATCAAAACCAAATCATTTAAGATCTAGTATACAAAGTAAAATATAAATAGTTCAAAATGTATTAGGTTTTTCTGAAACAATGAACTACTTAAATAATCTGTGGAAATAATGCACATTGCTGATACAGGGCTTGTAGATTTGTATAAATTTGAAATTTTCCTTCTGATCACTAGTAAATATAAGAACGGCCATACTGGGTCAGACTAACGATCCATCTAGCCCAGTATCCTATCTCCTGACAGTGGCCAATGCCAGGTGCTTCAGAGGGAATGAACAGAACAGGTAATCATCAAGTGATCCATCCCCTGTTGCCCATTCCTAGCTTCTGGCAAACAGAGGCTAGGGACACTTCAGAGCATGGTTTTGTATCTCTGCCCATTCTGGCTAATAGGTCCATCAGTGGCTATCTTCCACAAACAATGTCCTTGGATATTTTTCTTTATTCTGTCTGGTTCCATTTAAAATTAAAAGGTTTGAGTGTACTTGCTGTATATTTTCCAGTGCTATACATTGTCTGATTTTCAGTGTGTCAGGCAATGGAGATCATCATTTACCTTGAAAAACAGTTCCACAGTCTAATAGAGATCATCATAAGGATTCTAGACATTTCACCTGAAATTGCATTCTTAGTTCATTCCATCACTACTGGTTATTTCATTTTAAATCATTTCTCTCCCTTAGTTATCATGCTCCACTTTATTTTTGAACTAAACTATACAATGCACGTTTAGTGTAGTTAATCCCTTTGTTACTTATTTTGGTCTTTTCTCTTAAACTCCCTCCAATTTGTCTGTATCCAGGCTGGCTCCAGGCACCAGCGGAGCAAGCTCGTGCTTGGGGCGGCAGATTCCAAGGGGTGGCATTTCATCTAATCCTTATATATTTTTTGCGCTTCACCGCTTTGGCCGCCCCTGCAGGTTTTTTCTTTTTGGTTTGCTGCTCCCGCCACTTGGCAGCACCCCACTTAAGGAAGCCCTGGGGGCCCCCCTTCTCTTCTCCCCCCCGGGTCTGCAGGGCCAGGAGTCCCCCTGCACCCATGCTCCCGCCGCCCCGCAGGTATTTTGTTTTTGTTTTTTCTTTCCTTCACCGCTCCAGCCGGCCAGTTTGTCCCCCCTCCCTTTGCTGCTCCGGCGGGCCGGTTTGTTCTTCCCCTCCCCCGCCGCTCTGGCCAGCTGGTTTGTTCTTCTCTTCCCCCTTCCCCCCCCCCCCCCCCCCCCGGGGCAGGTTTGTTTTCCTCCTCCCCTCTTCTCCCCCCCACCCCCCTTTGCTGCTCCGGCAGGCCCATCGTTTTTTGCTTGGGGTGGCAAAAAAGCCAGAGCCGCCCCTGTCTGCATCTTTGTGGTATTAAGATGCCCAGAACAGAATGTGGTAATTCAGGCACAGTCTTGCTTCCCTCTCTCACTTAGGCATGTGGAAGCACTTGTGCTTACTTTTAAGCCTGTACATAATAGTAGTCCCATTTACTTCAATGCTTAAAGTTAAGCATAGGCATAAGTTTTTGTAGGCTCTAGACCATAGTGTGTAAATGGAATTGCAGTGTCCCTGCTCCATGATGTGATGCCTCTTCGTATGCAGTCCAAAATTGCATTACCATTGTTTGTTGCCAGATCATACACTTCACATTCATCTCTAACTTGCTGTCCTTGATTTTTAGTGTTACTGTTTTCCAAGTATCTGTTTTCAAATGAAATATCACTTGATTTACTCTCTTCATACCTAGTAGGTTGTATTTTTCTAATCTAATTCTTGTATTTTCTGCTCATAATTTTGATTGCTCTGACTTTGCAAGTATTTACAAATCCTCACAGTTTAGTTATCAATAAATTTACTCAAGATGCTGACTTTATTGCAATTTAAATAAAAATAAAAGATGGCTGTGAAATGTGCTAGGCCCCCTAACACACAAATTAATATTACAAAAAAGCCCAGCAGTATTAAAATAATCATTACAACAAGAACACTGCTAGCTAGTCATCCACAAACACTCTTTCCCCATCTTTTTTTTTTGTTCTGTTCTCTCCAAAAATCCAGACAAACAGATGACTTTTGCAGCATGGTTGAATTCAGTCTGTGTTTGATTTCCTGTCTTCTTAAAATAAAGCCAACCAGGAGCTTTTATCAAATGCGTAACATTTTGACTTCACAATCTTTCTAGAATATCTATGTCTTGTCTGAATTCTCTAGCCTTGCTTTAGCTCATGTAGAGTAAATAGCAGAAGCTGCTTTTTTTGTCTAGAACTTCTAATTAAGTGTTTTTTCTCATGTGACAGGTAGAACAATTAGTCTGAAAAAATTCTAGTGATACTATTGGAGTTTATTTTTCAACTTAGTAACCCTGCATTGAAAGAAATAAATTACTTAGTATTTGTATTTCTTAGGGGAAGAAAATAATTTGTCTATTTTGAAAGAAGTTTGGATGTTTAAAATGTCATAATAATTTTTAGTAATTAAATACTAATCAGAATGGGCACATTTTACACACACGTTCTCCTAATCTGGAGTCATGACTGATGGGTTAACTGCACCCACAGGGCCACCAAAGCAACTGATGACTCTGATTTTTGGTATCTTCACTCATCCCCTTATATAATCCTGGAAAGTGCATCACAGCCCCAGCTGAAACTCTTCCAATGCTTCAAACCATAAATGACCATAAACATATAAAAACTGTAGACAAGAATGGGCAAAATCCCAGATTAGAACATCTTCTGTTAAATTTAAATTGCCTGTTCTCGTACACAACTACTCTTCCAGTCTGGACTCATGACTGATGGGGAATAGCAAGCAGTTCACTCAAAATGAGTGGAAGGGGTCAGAGCAGAATGAAGAGAATAGTCCACTACAAATGAACAGTGAGGATGAGTTCCCAATGGTTTTGTTACCAGCCCTGTACTGCATGTTTACATGAGGATCAATACCAGAAAACTGCGTCAGACTTCCTCGTAAAGATGTGGAATTCATTCTCCTGATCAAATAGAGGCGCTATTTCCAAATTGGATCTTAAAAATTGGTATTCACATGGAAGTAGATCCAAAATACAGAGCGCTTTTACAGTAGAACAAGGAGTGCAGCAATTTAAAGTAATATCTAAATGGTTTGACAAGGATACGACATGATGTGCCTAACTCAGCCTGTTAGTTATAGCTGGATGGTATCCTGAGACATGCTTCAATTCCTATCTAAACAATTTACTGTTAAGTTTACAAATGATCTGTTTTAAATTCAGCATACCAATTTAAAATTGAATCCAAAGACGTTTTAGCTGTTTTTTTGTAAAGCACTTTCAGATCTAGTGATAGGTATTGTACTATAGTGTTATGAACTTCTTTGATAATCTGGATAGGCAATAAAAGCAGGTTTCCACCACCATTCAGGGACTGCTCATTGATAGCTGCCAGTACCATTCAAGCAGAAGCAGCCAATATAAGTAGGCTTCCACCACGCAAACCCCCGCCTGTGCAAAATCTGCCATTGTGCTGGAAAAGAATAAATTCCCAGAGTTAAGGAATAGTTCAAAGCATGATCACTATTTGGGAGACTTGAAGGAAGCATTTGTACTTCTGTTATTCTTGAAGCATGAACAGTTGGCATTGACAGGCTTTGTAGGCACCTATGTTGATGTCACCTAAACCTCAGCACTGACATCACTCAGAATTGAGAGTTGGAGAATATTCCTCCTCTGTATCAAGCTTCAATGTCAACAAGTGGTGAGATATTCTGTAGCTGTTCCTGGAGCAATACAATCTCTCCATTGCTCTGCCACCAAGACCACCTGATGCATGACGACCTCCACAGATGGTGTCAGTGGTCTCGTGCTCCATTAGGCTTCATTTGAGGACTATGGGGTATATTTATACTGCAATCGGAGGTGTGATTGCAGCATGTGTAGACATACCTGAGCTAGGTTCAATCTAGTTAGCCTGGTACTAATAGTGAAGCT
Organism: Trachemys scripta elegans; assembly: GCF_013100865.1. Taxonomy (NCBI): domain Eukaryota; kingdom Metazoa; phylum Chordata; order Testudines; family Emydidae; genus Trachemys; species Trachemys scripta. Next base: position 63,635,975 of record NC_048300.1, on the reverse strand, counting down.
GCAGCAGCACGAGCTGCAGAATGGGTTAGCCAACTTGAGTACAAGCCTGCCAGAGAGCCCGACTGTATACTTGGGTGGCTAGCCCATGCAGCCATGGCTTCACTGCTGTTGGTATTCAAACGGTCTTGGGTATGTTTGTATGAGCTGCAGTCACATCTCCAAGTGCAATATAAAAATACCTAAAATGTTCTCAGACGTTAGTCTGTTATCTGGCATGTAGACAGTTCTTTCAAAGGATTATTAATGGAGGATTAGATATTTTAAACAATCTGTTCAGGCAGGCTTTGATGTTGCAGTTCCTTGGAGCCATTTGCTGCTATCATTAACCATTCTTGTATAAGAATTTCAACGTCATCCCTGAATTTCAGGGTAAAATGTTTTACCAGCTTTTTTGAAGGTCGTCTCTCTTCATTGGAAATGTTGAGGATATCTTGCTCAAGACCAGAATAACAGTGAGGATTTTGGGGCAGCATGCCACTTTCTAGAAGCACAGATGTGTGTTTAGTGATAACTGACCTGATTTGCTATCATTGATTCTAGTCTTAGCTATTTGATAGATACAAGACAGATTACTTGCTGTTAAGGTTGAGTCAAGAAATGAAAAACAGAAAAAAATAAGTGTTAATTTCATCATGAAAGTTATTGAAGTATGTTAAAATCAAATGACTTTTTTGTTTTGCTAGGGACCTCTATTTTCCCTAAAAGAGTGGGCAGGGTTGTTCTGTGATAATGGCACATTGTGCAGCTCTGTGTGAAGTCTTGATAATACTGAATCTTGTCAATATAATTAGTTGAGTTTTTTCTAGTCCTGAATACAGTTTCTCAAGCAGAAAAACAGTTCTCTACTAAAAGTCCTTATTAAGTGGCTATCATCTTCAGTGAACCCTTATATCGAGGCACAATTTGCACTCTTGATAAAAAGCAGAGAAGGGAAAACTTAAAAAATATGAAAGTATTCAGGCCAGCACATCTGGCTAATATGCATATTAAGGGAATTGGATAACATGAGAAAGCTCTGGCAGTTGTTGTTGAAGTTGTTTAGAACCAAGGCTTGGAGGAGAAAATAAAAATATTATAACAGTTCTAGCAATTGCCATTTTCAGTACCTAGTGGTTTAATGGAACAAACATTGAGAGAGATCTGTGTTCATCTATAGGTAAATGGAATACTAAGCAACAAACAGCATATGTTTGTAAAGAACAGATCTTGCCAAATGTGATTGCTTTTTTGATCGAATCAAAAAATTAGTTGAGGTTAATAGAGATTCACTGGATTTCATTAAAGCATTTTTATACTAAGTGTCAAGTTCTCTCAAATATGCTTGAGCACTGACATGTTGATTATCTACTTTGTGGAGGACTAAACACAGGTAATAACTACTGTGTTGAGTTGGAATGTCTGGTAGGGTCTTGTTGAACTTATAGTATTGTTTGGTCTTTAATAGCTTCATTACTGGTATGGTTGAGTGGATAGAACAACATGCTAATGAATTGGGAAAGACAGCTTAGTCTACTGCCTGTGGCACTGGGCAAGGACTTTGGCGACCTGAGTTCTGTTGCCAGCTCTGCTGCTGATCTTCTGTGTGATCTAGGGCCAGGTCACTTCTCTTTTCTATGCCTTTGTTTCTTTTCTCCCGCTTTGCCTGTCTTGTCTAAATAAACTGTGAGGTCTTCAAGGCAGGTACTCTATCTGATTGTGTATGTGTACAACACTTAGTACAATAGGACTTGATCTTGGATAGGACCTCTAGACACTATAATGCTACAAATGATAAATAATAAATTGGAAGTTGGTACTAAATTAGGTGTTGTGAGAACTAGTAAAGCAGAAAGGCTATAAACGGTATGAAATAGAGGGAGAAATTAATAAATTGAGCTCTAACTGGTAAAAATGCCAGGTAATGCATTTAAGTGAGTGGAAGGGAAGATCCTCAAAGGTACCAATGCCAAAAGAGACCTAGGACAAATTAGATGTGAATATGTAATGCAGTAAAATAGCTAAAAAGGCCAGTCAACTTGGGTCTGTTTCCAGTGAGGCATCACATTATGCAGGGGGGGAAAGGATGATTTAGTGGAGCTCTGTGATTGGTATCAAAATACTTTGCATTGCATTTGCCATTCAAAAAAGTCTTTAAAACTAATGTTAAAAATAAAATTACTTTAAAAATATGACTTCAGTTTATCCTCATGGCCAAGACCCTTCATTCCAGTGAACAGTTATATAGTTCTTCTTCGGATCCTCTCTAAAATGTACAGGAGTACTTGTGGCACCTTAGATACTAACAAATTTATTAGAGCATAAGCTTTTGTGGGCTACAGCCCACTTCTTCAGATGCATATAGAATGGAACATATATTGAGGAGATATATATACACACATACAGAGAGCATGAACAGGTGGGAGTTGTCTTACCAACTCTGAGAGGCCAAGTAAGTAAGAGGAAAAAAAAAAAAACTTTTGAAGTGATAAGCTAGCTCAGTTACAGACAGTTTGATAAGAAGTGTAAGAATACTTACAAGGGGAGATAGATTCAATGTTTGTAATGGCTCAGCCATTCCCAGTCCTTAGTCAAGCATAAGTTTTCAATACTTAGTGGTATAATGGAACAAACATTGAGAAAGATCTGTGTTCATCTATAGGTAAATGGAATACTAAGCAACAAACAGCATATGTTTGTAAAGAACAGATCTTGCCAAATGTGATTGCTTTTTTGATAGAATCAAAAAATTAGTTGAGGTTAATGGAGATTTGCTGGATTTCATTAAAGCATTTTTATACAAAGTGACACTGTGTACCCCTTCAGAGGCAAGTTGCCAAAACTAAACCCACAGTTCCAGACAGGGTCTTTTCATGGTATTGTTTTGTTCATACTATTTTTGATGTGGTCTAAAATCCTTTTGTTGTTCTTTGTCACAATTCACCATTGTTTCCATCCTTATGTTATTGGTAATGAAAGGGGCTTAGTGATTTATATTTAATACATTGTAATTCATTACCCAGCAAGATATGGGTCAATGTATGATTTTTAGATCTAAAATGGAAATACTTACTAATGTGAAATTCAATCAGACACTGTCTAGGCTGCCTTCCAGATGTGTTCAAATCTTTTTGAATATGATTGAGAGACAAGGAGGGTGAGGTAATCTATTCTTTTGGACCATTTTCTGTTAGTGAAAAAGACAAGCTTTCAAGCTTACACAGAGCTCTTCAGGTCTGGGAAAGATACTCTTAAGGTATATTTGCCCTGCAATATACACCTGCAGCTGGGCCATGCCAGCTGAGTCAAGATTGTGGGTCTCAAGCTAAGGGGCTGTTTAATTGTGGTGTAGAAGTCCAGGCTTGGACTGGACCCCAGGTTCTAAGATCCTGTGAGGTGGGAGGATCCCAGAGCTTGGGCTGCAGCCTGAGCTCACACATCTGCACCACAGTAAATAGGCCCTTAGCCCTAGCCCTGCAAACCCAAGTCAGCTGGCATGGGCCAGGCATGGTTGTCTAATTGCAGTGTAGACGTACCCAAAGTGTCACCACTAAATACAAAGTGGAACAGATTGTTTAGCATATGTAGTTAACACATATTGTAAGAGAAGTGATGAAGTGGCCAGTTAACACCTTTGCAATCATAAAACAAAAAAGGTGGTTTTAGTGGGTTACAGATTGTTCTAATAAGCCATAAATACAATGTCTTTATTAAGTCCATGATTTTCAGTGTGTAGCAAAGTTATGGATTTAAGCTCCCAGGCTTGTCTTTTGAAGGTGTTGTGCAAGTGTTGTGAATATGATTGGCACTTGAAAACCATAATAGCCATGTTTCAATCCCAAGCCAGGATGGAGGAAGCAGAAGTGTAAGATGTTAGTGATCTGAAGGAGAGGCATGTGTTTAGTGTCAGGAAAAATCTATATTAATGAATCAAGCCCAAGATTTTAAAATTTTCAGTTAAATAAAAGTATACCATCAGTTTGAAATTGGAAATTTCAAATAATGAGTTAAAAATATTTTTGGGTGCTATACCTTCTCCACAGTTTATCTCCCAATTTTTGTGGTTTCACAATCATATTTTTCTTTTTAAAAACATTCTTCTCATATTATCATGTGAAAGATCAATAAAAGCAGGGGAAATAATGAAAACTGTTTAGTTTGTGCATTTTACAGCACTTTGTGCAAACTGCAGAGCAGAGATGAATGTATTTTCTGTAATTTCAGCTAGTGAGTGTTCTTAGGTGTTACAATAATAGTAGGTACAAAATGTTCAGATAAGTATGATTAAGTTAATCATGTCCCTTTAATATTCTCACAGCAGCCTTCACTCTGCCTACTTGCATACACAGGATGCATTACAATACTGTAATTTCATTGCGTGATCACATAATGGGATGCTATTCAGTAAATATTACATCATTATACACAAAGAAATAAAACTTCTGTAATTGGTGAGAATATAGTATGTAGAATTTTTCATTATTGTGTGGCATGATTATATATAGACTTTGTTGAAATACATGAATGCAAAGGGCCAAAGATACATTTGCTGATGGCTATGTGTAAAAAAAAAACCTAAATAGATATCTATAGCTTGAATCTTTTGATTTGTTAAATTAAATCTCTAGCCTTAATGATACATTACAGTAGGTTTTTTGCATACGTTATATATTACCATTATGATAAATTCATCTATGAAAGCCAATTAGATTTCCTTATTCTTGACACAGACATTTACAAGTTTAGATAATACTTTCCTATTTGAAAAATTACTTTATTAAGTCCATATGAAAACTTAACCAGAGTAAGCTCCTTTTTAAAATCTTCCATTCTTACAGTAACACAAACTGACTGGCTTAAAACTTGTAACTAATCTGAGTATTCTTGCCTCGTTGCCCATAAATGAAAAAATAGTGGTTATGATTTAAGGTAGTTCAAGAAAAATATTGCTACACATACCGCCAAGTAAAATGGAAGAAAATGTGTGTATCTGTCTTTCTGCCAAATTAAATATTTTTTAATTATTCTTCTGACCCCCAACTATTTATACTGTGGAAGTGGTATGATTTCCCATCTTTGAACTTGTTTCTTTATCCTGCACCTGATCTTTTAAGTTACCAATAAGGGCTGAAGCTGAATTTTGGTTTTAAATTAAAAGGCAAAAATGTAACTGTCAGTGTTTTTTATTTTTAAATTGTGAAAGTGTTTCTGATAATGAGGGAATTTATTTTCTTGTTTTTATTATTTAAAGTTTTTGTGCTTCTTTGTTACACCTGACTTCTTTATTTGCTTTTGTGTTGTGCTAGCATTGGTTTGAAAGCTGGATTGCTCTGAGGTTTGTGTCTTTTTAGATGTGAAACAGGAATGAGAAACATGTGAAGGACATGTCTTTGTCTTCCCACTTTACATGATCCACAGGGTACACACATCAAGCTTAGAATTGTCATCTGAAATTTTCAATACATATTTTAATATTTCACTGCATGGTAGCACTTCCACTTTTTCTTGAATGTTCCATGAAATTATAGTTAATTCTTCAGGATAGAAAGCTTGTAAAGTGTAAAAACACCATTATTTAAGACATGATCTTTAGTTAACTCATTTCTGTGTAATATTAGTTAGTGATAGCATTTTTTGTCATAAAGTTTTCTTTTGGGAAGAGGGTTCCAGTTTAATTATCTATTTCAATTCTAGATTTTATTCGCTGCTTTTAGAGTATAGAACTAAGCATTCTTCATGTTTGTTTACTGTACCCTGCAATGTGTTTATGCACACAGTGTTCAATGAAGTTTATGCCTGTATATTTGTGGTTCTTTTGCAGTTCTGTGTCCGACATGAAAAGTGCTGCTTTACTTCAGAAGTAACCATGCTCCTTCCTGTGACAAGAAGCTTTCCAGAAATAGTTCATAGTATTTTCTTTTCATTTGGCACTGTATCTAAACCTGTATGTATTTACTTTCCATGTCTGTTTGGATTTTTGGATCATACAGTAGGCCTTTTGGGCATGATGATAGAACTTATGCACTTTTCATTTGATGGTGCAATGTGCTTGAGCATAGAACAAACATTGTACAGTTTTACTCACAAGCTTTGGTTTGGCTTTTTAAAATCTATTTTACATTGTGTAACATAGTAATCCCTCCCACATATTTCATTGTTGGGGAAAGAAAACTAAACTTTAAATACTGTAAATAAAATAAGCCTATAATTTTAACTAATCTGCAGTAAAACTAAATAAATAAACCCTCTGTTCTTATATCAAACTTGCAAAAGGGATCATAGCCAAGCCTGCACTGAAGAATTCCATTGAAGTTCTTTAGTGGACACTCCAAAACCGTGATAGTGGCAACTGGCACTGAACACTTTTTTTTAAAAGCAGTAACTTAGATTATAAACTATAATACTGTATTGTTCAGACACTGAACAAATGTTCTGATGCTCTACAGGAAGAAGAATCCGTGTCTCTGCTCCCTTTACTTGCTACCTGATTTACATAAACTTCAAAATATTAGATGATAATTCTTCATCACTCTTATTTTCTATTGGTTCTGTTTTTAATAATTGTCTATTGAGACCTGATATGTTCCCTCATTACTGCTATCATTTTAGTATTCATGTTAAATATTGGTCTTAGGATAATATTTTATAGGCTGCAGTATGTAAACAAATATTTTAAGATGCTCAGTGTCCTTTAAATTATGTGCAGTGTTTGAGAAATGGTCATTCTCGTTTCCAAGACAGTTACGTTGAAACTTTCATTATTGTGTACTTGTAAGGCATCCTACAGATCTGGCTCTTGTAACTCCCCGTCTGTCATGATGTTATACCTGTACCTAGATGTCACTGAGGGGAACATATTTTATAAATCACATTAAATATCTTTGCTAGTCTTAGAGCAAGTCCAGTGGTGTGAAAAGAAAAGTAAATGCCAATAGAAAGAAAGAAAGTAATTGTTTTTGTGTTTGATTCCATATTTATTATATATTTATACTATAGAAGCCCCCAGAGCCAGCCACGGTACAAATACATAGGAAGATACAATCCTGAAGAGCTTATAATCAAACATTTTTCTCAAGAATTTGCTTCTGTTCCTTTATCTTAAAATCTTAGTGATGAAGAATCTGTTCTAGAATAATTTTCACAATGTAATACTTTTAAGAATCTGCTTATTAGTAGCAGATACTATATGAGTTCTTCCACTTGATTAGCAGAGCACATTAATTATGAACATGGCACTCTGTCACTCAGTAATGCAGTTTTCCCTCTAGATTCAGTTACAGTATTATAATTGAACTTCAGTATTATGTGTCCATTGTGCCTGTCTTTTTTTGCAGAATATTCAGAACTCAGAATCTATAGCCATTACACCGCTTGGTCAGCAGTGGACAACCTGCTTGAGCAGGATAATGGCTAAGTATTATTTCACCTGTCAATGAGATGCTCCTTCTGATCTGCTTAAGTGGTTACGTTTCTGTGAAGAGATTCTTGCCTGTATTATTTTTTTTTCTTTAATAGTTCCTCTATAAAGAAAAATATTGTTTCCTCTGCTGATATGTTGTGAATTCAACATGGCATTCCTTGTGTTTTTGTTTGTTTGTTTGTTTTGCTGAATGTGTTGTTTTTCTGTAGAATGTTTCATTTCAACCTATTGTCTTCTATTTTTTAACTAAGAAATAATCCTATTCCATTATTTCAGTATGGAAACTGAGAAATAACAGATCAGTGGCTTCAAACCTGGTGAGAATCATTATTTATCTCCAAGCCACCTCTATTCAAAGGTGCTTCCTGGTGCTGTCTAGTCCTAAAATGAATGCCTGACAATAAGGTTCAGTCTTGCAGGGTATTGAGCATTCTGGCCTTGATCCAGCAAAGAACTTAAGACAATGATTTCTGTGGGACTACTTATGTCCTTACAGTTACACAGGTTTAAGTGGATCAGGGCAAGAATGCTCAGCATCTTGCAGGATAGAACCCATTAGTGCTTGGCATTCCTCTGTGCATTCAGCGAGACCAACTCCAGGACAGTGCTGCTGTTTTCAAGGAAGAAGTTCTCAAAAACAATAGAATTGAATGGTGGTCCTACTGGGAGTTGTAATTTTTGGTAGAGCTGAATTATCACATACAGTTCAGACTCAAGTTCCACATTGCCTCATCAGTCTCAAAGGCATGAAGTCCAATGCATTGGAGTCAAGGTGCCAGGTAGATCTTTCAGTATGCTCCCGGCACGTTATTCATCAACATTCAAATGCAGGCAAAATTTCCCTCAAAGCAAATGTGTAGATTTGTATGTAATGTAGGGATGTTCAAATCTATGTACATTTATTATTATTTCCATACTTTTTAAATTGTTTTAGTTTGGGGGAGGCTTATGGAATTTTCCACTGTATCCATCACTTTGCCATTTGTGATGCCAAGTGTTTGCAGAGTATCCTATTTTTAACATTTTTTTGGGACACTTAAGCTAAATTACATTGTAAGCTTTTTTTTTTAACTAATATTTTGATATTTTTGTATTGTTTTCTTTCTTTATTGTAGAAACTGAAACTTTAATGGAGTTATTTGTCTGAGAATTGAGGTGACTGTTTAATATAGTAATGATTCTTGGGATTGCAACTACTGGGCTTGTTTTGCTGAGTACAATATTGGGAGCCAGGACAGAGAGGTGTGTGCCTTATCCTGAACCACTGAAGTCAGTGGTTGCAGGATCAAGCCCTATGAGCGGGGAAAGCGAAGAGGACTTTCAGCTGGAAAGGCAGGGACAGAGGTGTTTCCTGAGTTACCGCCTTTCTCCTTGGGTGAGAAAGGGAGATGCAGAGAACCACAATACTCGACCCATCTCCTTTACCACAAAAGGGGGAGGTTTCCCCATTGCTTGACCATTCTCTGGCCCTCTGCTGAGTTAGGAATGAGGGGAGAAATGTCCCCATGAGCTTTTTCCCTCTTTAAATAGGTAGAAGAAACAAATGCTCTCTAGTTTCCCTGTGTTCCCCTACTCCTGGGGTGGGCAAGGGAGGTAAGAGATGATAGGTAACGAGGACCGGGGAAGGATTAGCTAGGAAGAATGTGTTAGGGAGAATGGAGGCAGAATAGGAAATGCAGGGTGCTAGGAAACATGGGAGAAGAGGAGAAAAGAAATGGAACACAGGTAGTTGAAAAATCAGGAAAGCATGGGTGGGGGGTAGAGGGGATTGAAATAATAGTCTTAGAATTTAACACTGTAGGAAAATAGACATTGCCAAAAAAGTACAAAGGATATACCAAAATATACTATGTAGTCTGAACCTCCTAAAAATGTCCTTAGCTGTGGATAAGTTCCTGACAAAAATTGTCTGCCCTACCAGACTGAATTGAATTTTTTTAAATATTCTGTATACAGTGTTGTTGTAGCCATGTTTGTCCCTGTGTAAGTATTCTGTGTAAACCTCACCTATAAAAGCCTGGCACCGAGCAACAAAAGCTGAAAATGGTTAATGTGCATCCAAACCGGTGAATAAATTTGCAGCCTGCAAGTAACTTTTTTCTGTAACTTTTACGCACTTACGGCTCTCTGTGCAGTTGGGCCTTGAAGCAATACTGTGTCTTGTGCTTCTTCAAAGAGCCAGAATTCCGTAACTCCTGGATATTTCCAGAGCACTGAGAGTGTGATGTCAGAGAGCAGTTGCTGACAATTTCAGTGTACTAGCAAGGATTCCCGGACTCTTAAGGATAGGCCTCTACTAAGCATTTTTAATTTGGGGCAGATCTGGGAGCAAGACGTCTTAAAAAACTAAATGGTATTAAATCACCAAAAATCAGTATTCATCAAAGAAAGCTGATATACATTTGTCCTCTCCCCATTTCATGGAATTCAGATGGTTCATTTTATAGATTTACCTACTGGCTGGCTGGAATAAGAGGGCAAACTAGTTGAGATTCAGTCCAGATAGGAAGCATGCTCATTGGCTGGGGCAAACTACCAGTAAAACATCAACAATAATATCAGCTCTCTTCTACTGAAGGGCTGTTGGTCTTACTGGATCCTCAGCTGTTTCTAGTAGTGGCCAAGAATATTTTGTATCATCTGTGCTAGGTCAGGAAGTTGTGACCTTTTCTTTGGGATGTCACCACCGTAATTCATGCCTTTGTCACCTCCAGATTGTATTACTTCAACATCCTATATGCTTTAATACCACCCGGAAATTACAGCTAGTACAGAATGTGGCAGCTTGTGTGCTTGGCAACAGTGCAGAGCACTTCACACCTGTGTTGATCATCAATCTACACTAGCTTCTTATTAATTTCCACATTAATTTAAGATGTTTTTAATTTATAAAGCCCTAAAATGATGTAGGTCATAGGTGGCTCTGGGACTGCCTCTCCAACTACAACTCCAGCTCTGACAGCTAAAATCCACTGAAGCACTTTAACCTAACATCCCTCTAATTCTGTCAGGAAGGGACTGAAGGCCATGGGTTTTTTTAATGAAATAGTCTCAACTTTGAAATGTGTTGTCCCCATTGATCCACCAGAGCCCAAATTTGTTGACCATCAGGTCACTCTGCAAAGTTCACCTCTTTTTCTGCCATGCTTTTTCTGAGAAGGTGGACTGTATTGGATGTTGGGGCAGTCTTAACCTTAGTGGACTTGGGTTAATTTCATATTTTGGGTATTGGTCCTAATTTGTATGTTTAATACTTTGCACAAGAGTCTAGAGCTTCATAAATGCCTGTCCATAAATTCAGATGCACATTCTTGAAGTCTTTCAAAATTTTCATCACAAAGTACCACAAGTTAAAAAATAAAACTGGAGAGAGGCATGGATCTAAGTCAGATTTATTTGTATTACTGTATCTCAAGGGACCCATGTAAACTGAAGGCGTTTTTTTTAAAAGCCTAGGAGAAACCCTGAAATTAAAAGGTCTGGGTTAATATCAGGAGTTGAGACATTACTCCTTATTCGTTACCCATTATATTTCTCAAGATCTTTCCAAACAAATGTAATAGATATTAATGGACTCTCGGGAAATTCCATAAAGCAGATCTAATAATGAACAAGAAGCGCTAAAGATGGTTTTTGCACACAGGTTGTTAATTTATCCCATTTCTTAATAGGTCTGTTCGAAAGCGTAGAGTATTGTTTGCAAACTTTTTGTTCTTGATGTTAAGCCAAATCTCTTGTCCCATTATTCAAATTCTTTACTTTCAGCTTAACTCAAGACCTTCATTTCTATTCATTTATGCTTTTTGAGCAATGGTGGCCTACTGGTTAGCTGAATTGGTGCACACAGCACTGATTAATAAATCTCATTAATCAGGGGAACTAATCTTTACATTTTTCTATTTGATGGTTCTATGAGGCTCATTGCAAGTGTTGCATTGAACTTTTTTTTTTTTTTTTTTTGGTTCTCTTTATGTGCTAATGTCTTCCTCACATTTATGACTCTTATGCTCCAGGCTGTTTTGTTAATATTTTTCTATTTAGTCCTTTTAGGTATTTGCCTTTGTTAAAACTTCATTCAATAAAAATTAATATTAAATGTCAGCATGTTATTTCATTTATTATAAAATTCTTAATACAGAAAATGCATACAGATTTCTTCAAAGAATCAGTGGTAACTTTAGAGAACAAACTGAATGCTCAGGATACAAAAAAATATGACTAACATATATGTAAAAGTTCTTCTAATTAAATTAGAATTAGCTATGAACAATATGTCCAGATTGGGTTGGTTTGTTTAAAACATAAAGCACCAGATTCTGATCTCACCAGTTTTACTGCGATGAAATTAGTCCCTTTTTAATTGTTGAGATTATAATCAAGCTCATGGTTTGATAATACACAGATGTCTGTAATCCAGTGATACAACCAGATTTCCCACATGCTGCAATATCCCTAGATGTCAAAAAGGCAATTGCCCAGCTCACTTGGGAATGCAAAATATATGTCTAGCAATTGCATGGTTTCAATTAAGACAGAAAATGTCCTGTCATCTAGTGCGCTGCTAAAATTTCAGTTAATTTTGTATCTTCAGACAAATTCCTTCTATCTAGGGGTACCCTAAGGAATGTCCTCTCATTCTTTTTATTACTGCTATTATCCAACGTATAGAACTTTATACTAAACGTTTTACATGCAAACAATGCTGTGCTTGACCTAGAATACCACTATTTAGTGGAAAAATAGTTTTTAGTGGACAGTCTCTAAAATACCTGGATATATAATAGAGAAATCCATTATTTCTAATTCTCTTCTCTTCTCAGTAGGTAAAAAATCTTGGTATCTATTATTGTACAACAATTTGAAGATACCATGATGTGCAACAGGAAAACAATAATGGCATTAAAAGAATTTTTTAATTTGGTCTTTAAACCTATCAGAGTGCAGATGATTAGCCATCATTAAAATAATTGATGAGTAAACATATCTGAAATCCTTTTTGTTTTCTGGTCAATATCTTCTAATGGGTTCTCAGTTTGGGATTTGCATTTAAGGAACTTAACAAAATGTTGTTCTGTTCACAAAGTGGGGAGAACGTAATAACTTGCCTCAAAAATTCCTTCTTAGGAAAATTTTGAGTTTGTCAAGACTTGAAAGCTCCTAATATACTGTGTTTAAAGTCCTTATTAGAGCCAACCTCCAAATATGAAGCACTCAGATAACATTGTGCTGTGGACAATATAAGAACCAAATAGAAAAGAATGAGCCCTTTGACAAATTAGCCGCATTTAAAGTGACCTTTGGCTCCTTTTCTGATTCCTGCTGCTATCTCAAGTTTACCCTAAGCTTTGGAGCAAGATAGAGAGGTAAGGCTTTCTGAAGGACATAAACAGTTGGCCCTTGCCCTGAGGTCCCTTATCCTATCTTCATATTCTCTCATGTTGAAACACACAAAATCAAGGATCATAGACAAAATTGGCATAGTATGTGGATGTAGGCTATATTTCTACATAACACACTTCAGTGGCCGTGAACTGTCTGCCTGTGTTATACTCAGGACCTTGATATCTCAAACTGCTGAAAGAAGCTCTGTGCAGCAAAATAACTAACTGTTAAACCAGGGGTTGGCAACCTGCAGTACGCGTGCCAAGGACGGCACGCCAGTCGATTTTTGATGGCACGCTGCTGCCTGCCGGGGTCCTGACCGCCCTTAGCCCCCCCGCCCACCGATTTCTCCTGTGAGGGCAGGAGGCAGAAGCTTCGTCATGCCGACAGCCAACCTCCCTCCTCCCCCACTTCTTCCCTCAGTGTGGTGCTTTCTTGCCCCTCCCACTGCCTCTCCCTGCCGCTGATCTGCTGATCCCCCTTGCGAGGGGGAGCGGAGCCGAGCTGAGCCGTAGCGTGCTCACTGCTCCGGGGAGGAAGCAGAGAAGAGGTGGGGATGGGGCATATCCCCTCCAGCCCCCTGCCGTGAACACCCCCACGAGCCGAGCACCCCAGCCCCCTGCCCTGAACCCCCCCCACCACACACACACACAGCCCTTTGCCCTGACCCCTGCATCCACTCACACACCTCCAGCCCCCGTTCTGACTCCTGCACCCCCACATACACCCAGGCCCCCCATACCCTATGCCCTGACTCTTGCACTACCCCACATCCCCACCCCCACCCTGAGCACCAAATGGGAGCTCCTGCACCAACCCCCCACATTCCCACCTGCACCCCCTTGCCAGCCGGGGTTCTGCAGGCCCCGCTCAGCCCACTGCTGAACTAGGTGAACAGAACTCCAAGTTGACAGCGGGCTGAGTGGGCCAGCGGCATAAGATCAGCATTTTAATTTAATTTATAATTAAGCTTCTTAAACATTTTGAAAACTTTGTTTACTTTACATACGACAATAGTTTAGTTATATAATATAGACTTATAAAGAGAGACCTTCTAAAAAAACGTTAAGGTTTCGCGTGCTGGTAATACATTTTAAGTTAAAGTGAATAAGTGAAGACTCGGCACACCACTTCTGAAAGGTTGCCGACCCCTGTGCTAAACTAAAGATTTGCTTCAGCTGCCAGCATAGCCAGGAGGTAAAAAGACCCAGCTTTAGAGGTGTCACTTCCTTTTGGATGAGAGAGATGATTTCTCTGTGACAGTTCAGTCACTAGAATACAGAGTATGGGGAGCTCCAGCCTGCTGCTACACTGAATAGCCCAGGAATGTGCTCTGCAAGTACAGCGATCTATGCTGAAGGAAGTATTCCCAGCACACCTTCACTAGAGTTCACTGTTTCTGTTGCCTCGGAACCCCAGCTTGTTTATATATTTGATAAAACAGGATAACACGGTCTTTCATGAGCCTCTTTATAGCACATGCTTTGGCCGTGAACTCTAGGCAGTTTGTGTGCAGGTAATACTCCTCTCTTCCATATCTGGCTCACCATCTTAAACTGGTGTGTGATTCTGAGACTAAATACTGCCTTACTGATCTGGGATTATATATGTTGGAGTTGGGGGTCAGAACGGGAGTGGGGTGGGGAACTGTAGCTCTTCTTCGAGTGTCCTCTGCATATCCCCACATTGGGATGTGCACTGACTGGTCCCATTGAATGATGCCTTCTACTAGCAGTCCTTGCCCTTCCTTCCCTGCCCTCAGGCGCCAAACACATTCTGAGGGTGTGACTTTAAATAGGGTGCTTGCCGTTATTGCCTCAGTTCCTCTGACATGGGTGGATGACAATCTTCTATGGATCAAGATCATTTAAATAGTTGGGATAAGTGTCCAGTTATTTTTTTTATAGTTAAAGTGTTAGTATTAGGGTTTTTTTAGGTTATTATGGCAGATCCAAAGATCAGAACACAATGATCAAAGAGATGTACATTGTAACAGATTCTGATGCCCATGCTCTCTGCCTAAAATGCTTGGAGGAAGGACATTTTCTTTCATGTTGCTCCATTTGCAACACTTTCACACCATGAGCCAGAAAGAAGAGGCAAAACAGACTCCAAGCTCTTCTGCAAGAAGCCTTATCTACCATATCCTCCAGATTTGAGGTTTCTAAGGCATTACATGATTAAAAACCAAGAGACTTGGTTCAGCTCAGAGCCTTTCCAGTTCCAGGAAAACTTTGGTACTTAAACCAACAGTCTCCGCACCAAGTTCCAGTTATTAGAGACTGAGCACTTGGTACCAAAGTCATCTGATCTGACATCACAGAAGGCCACCGGTGTTGAGGAAATCCAGAAGAGATGATAGATTCTCTATGCTGGGCATTTCCACAGAACCAGGGCCCTCAGTTCCAAGACAGAAGACAAAACATTTATTCTGGAGAGTCATCAGAACGGATGGATCGTGGCTGGACAGATCAGAGACATAAAAAGAGAACCTCTAAATTAGGGCTGTCAAGCAATTTTAAAAATCACGATTAATTGTGTGATTTTAAATAATTGTGATTAATTGCATAATTAATTGCACCATTAAACCATTTATTTAAATATTGTTGGGTGTTTTCTACATATTCATATATATTGATTTCAATTACAACACAGAATACAAAGTGTATAGTGCTCACTTTAAAAAGCAACAGAGGGTCCTGTGGCACCTTTGAGACTAACAGAAGTACTGGGAGCATAAGCTTTCGTGGGTAAGAACCTCACTTCTTCAGATGCAAGAAGAAGTAGTGCAACTGAAGAAGTGAGGTTCTTACCCATGAAAGCTTATGCTCCCAGTACTTCTGTTGGTCTCAAAGGTGCCACAGGACCCTCTGTTGCTTTTTACAGATTCAGACTAACACGGCTACCCCTCTAGTGCTCACTTTGTTTTTTATTACAAATATTTACACTGTAAAAAACAAAAGAAATAGTATTTTTCAAATCACCTAATACAAATACTGTAGTGCAATCTTTATCATGTAAGTTGAACTTACAAATGTAGAATTATGTACAAAAAATAACTGCATTCAAAAATAAAACAATGTAAAACTTCAGAGCCTACAAGTCCATTCAGTCCTATTTCTTATTCAGCCAATTGCTCAGACAAACACATTTGTTTACATTTGCAGGAGATAATGCTGCCTCCTTGTTCATAATGTCACCTGAAAGTGAGAATAGATGTTCGCATGGCTCTGTTGCAGCTGGCATCACAAGATATTTACATGCTAGATGCACTAAAGGTTCATATGTACCTTTATGCTTCATCCACCATGCTGATGACGGGTTCTGCCCGATAACAATCCAAAGCGGTGTCGATCGACGTATGTTCATTTTCATAATCTGAGTCAGATGCCACAAACAGAAGGTTGATTTTCCTATTTGGTGGTTCGTGTTCTGTAATTTCTGCATTGGAGTGTTGCTCTTTTAAGACTTCTGAAAAAATGTTCCACACCTCATCCCTCTCAGATTTTGGAAGACACTTCAGATTCTTAAACCTTGGGTCCAGTGCAGTAGCTATCTTTAGAAATCTCACATTGGTGGTATCTTCTTTGCATTTTGTCAAATCTGCAGCAAAAGTGTTCTTAAAATGAACATGTGCTGAGTCATGATTTGAGACTACTATAACGTGAAATATATGGTAGAATGTGGGTAAAACAGAGCAGAAGACATACAAATATTCCCCAAGGAATTCAGTCACAAATGTAATTAACACATTATTTTTTTAACGGGTGTCATCAGCATGTAAGCATGTCCTCTGGATGAAGAATGAAGAAACATACAAATGTTTAGCATATCTGGCATGTAAATACCTTGCAATGCCAGCCACAAAAGTCCCGTGCAAACACCTGTTCTCACTTTCTGGTGACATTGTAAACAAGAAGTGGGCAGCATTATCTCCCGTAAATGTGAACAAACTTGTTTATCTTAGCGATTGGCTTAACAAGAAGTAGGACTCAGTGGACTCGTAGGCTCTAAAGTTTTGCATTGTTTCATTTTTGAGTGCAGTTATGTAACAGTGGACTCGTAGGCTCTAAAGTTTTTCATTGTTTCATTTTTGAGTGCAGTTATGTAACAAAAAATCTACATTTGTAAGTCCCATTTTCACGATAAAAAGATTGCACTACAGTACTTGTATTAGGTGAATTGAAAAATACTATTTATTTTGATTATCATTTTTACGTGCAAATATTTGTAATAAAAAATAATATAAAGTGAGCAGTGCACACTTTGTATTCTATGTTGTAATTGAAATCAATATATTTGAAAATTTAGGAAAACATCCAAAAATGTTTAATAAATTTTAATTGGTATTCTGTTGTTTAACAGTGCAATTAAAACTGCAGTTGTGATTAATTTTTGGAGTTAATTGCTTGAGTTAACTGCGATTAATCAACAGCTCTACTCTAAATCTTTGAGAAGAATTCTGTGAGTCTGGGTGTTTATATAGGCACCAGTGGCCACTAATACCGAGGACATACTAGGTGTCCGGAATAGCAGTTTTTGGTTCTGGTTAATTTGGCAACAGTGAAGGGGAAATTGGGTACAGAACAACAATCTCCAAGATCTCCAGTGGACACAAACTATTACAAATACAAGTATCCCAGCTCTGACATGTTACTGGACTGGCCAAATTGGTAGGAATGGCAAATGCCTTGGATTTCTTGCCCTTACTTGTCAACTCTGACATTTCCTTAGAACCTCCTTCCAGGTAACCTGTCCAACATAGAACTGAAGAAAGCAATGAACCTGGATGTCATGGATCTGGGAATTACAGTTTAATTACAGATACTTAGTGACAATGGACCTTCTGACTCAACAGCAAGGAAAAGTGTACCTTCCAGATGCATGATCATATCTGATAGTATGGGCAATAGGTCTTTAATGAAGTTGGAGATGTCTTTCTCTACAGCTATTCAACCCAGTCTACTAGGTGTTAGAAGGGAATCAACTAGAAAACATAATAAATGAAAATGGAAAAGATTTTCTCTATGGATATTTAATAGGGGTATAGAGTCTATGTCAGTGCCTATTCATTCTATACTAGAGTAGAGTTTATATTTGAAGCATTAAGATTTATCTGTTGCTTCACTTAAGGTACATTGGGTCACACTAGCCATTTATTCCATACTAATATATAAGATAGCAAATCAGTTTTCTCACATGAGATTGTAAAGAAATTCTTTTAAAGGGTTACTAAATTTGTACCCCACGGTAAGAGATCCTGTGGTTCCATGGGACATAAATTTAGTGGTCACAGCTTCTGTTGCAACTATTTGAGCCCTTGTCTGTGTTCTTTATTTCATATATCAATTAAGACTGCCTTTGTTATAGCAATAACATCAGGCAGGAGGATTGATGAACTTCATGCATTAATGGCTGATCCTTCATTTATGTTTTTTTAATAATGTCAAAGTAGTGTTTCATCCACATCCTAGATTTGTACCAAAAGGCATTTCTGAGTTCAGTGTCAATCAGTCTATTACTTAGCCAGTCTTTTTCCCAGGCCCTAGTTGGAGAAAGGTGTATAAAAACTGCATTGTTTGGATGCAAAGAGAGTTTTATCATTCTATTTGGGTAGGACTAAAGACTTTAGATCTTCACATATATAGTTTGTCATATGGTGGTAACTGTAAAGGAAACCCTGTTTCCACACAAACATTGTCAAGGTGAGTCAGACGGTGTATAGTGGAAACTTATAAGGGTGTATCACAAGCTTCCCCTCTCCAACTGAAAGCACATTCCACTAGGGTTCTGGCTGCCTTGGTGGCAAGTTTGAAGCGTGTTCTGATAGTAGAGATTTGTAGAGCAGCCCTGTAGAGTTCTATACACACATTCACAAAGCCTACCTTGTTAGATATTTCAGCCAGGTCACATGCAGAGTTTTGTAGATTGGTGCCACAGTCCTTATTTAGTTAGGACTCCTTACCCATAGTCCTAGTTAATATGCAGACTACTGACTAAAGTGTCTCAAGAGCGGGAATGTGCAGAAGACACTCGAAGAAGAAAAGAAGGTGGTTACTTGTAACCAAGTTCTTGGAAATGGACTGTGCATATTCACAGTCCCTGTCCTCCTTCCTCTCTTTTATGGAGTCCTATCTTCTACTGCTCTGTATTAGCAGTGGAAGGAACTGAGGCGGTAACCACCAGTGACCTCCTATTTATAGCCACATCCTCAAAATGTATTTATAACCTGGGGGTGGGGAGGACATAGAATCACAGAATTGTAGGACCTGAAGGGACCTCAAGAGGTCATCTAGTCCAGTCCCCTACACTCGTGGCAGGACTAAGTATTATCTAGATCATTCCTGACAAGTTTGTCTAATCTGCTTTTAAAAATCTCCAATGATGGAGATTCCACAACCTCCCTAGACAATTTATTCCAGTGCTTAACCACCCTGATAGGAAGTTTTTTCTAATGTCCAACCTGAACCTCCCTCGCTGCAATTTAAGCCCATTGCTTCTTGTCCTGTCCTGTCAGAGGTTAAGAACAATTTTTCTCTCTCCTCCTCGTAACAGCCTTTTATGTACTTGTAAACTGTTATCAGGTCCCCTCTCAGTCTTCTCTTCTCCAGACTAGACAAACCTAATTATTTCAATCTTCTCTTATAGTTCATGTTTTCTAGACCTTTAATCATTTTTGTTGCTCTTCTTGGGATTTTCTCCAATTTGTCCACATCTTTCCTGAAATGTGGTGCCCAGAACTGGACAAAGGACTCCAGTGGAGGCCTAATCAGTGTAGAGTAGAGTGGAAGAATTATTTCTCGTGTCTTGATTACAACACTCCTGCTAATACATCCCAGAATTATGTTTGCTTTTTCTGCAGCAGTGTTACACTGTTGACTCATATTTAGCTTGTGATCCACTCTGTCCCCCAAATCCCTTTCTGTGGTACTTCTTCCTAGGCAGTCATTTCCCATTTTGTATGGGTGCAACTGATTGTTCCTTCCTAAGTGGAGTACTTTGCATTTGTCCTTATCAAATTTCATGCAAGCACTTGACTAGCCACTGCTAGTACAAGGCTGCATCGTTCAATGGCACCTGTCAGCACATGTCAAACCTTGATTACAAGTAAGTAACATTCATTTTCCTAAGCTCTGCCCACAATCCTATATCCATCTGTTTGTTGCCAAAATATATTCATAATATGAGTATCTTCACTCATCATTCAGTAGTCGAATAGTTATCAATACTGATATTTATATTTGCATACATTATAGAATAAACACCCTTTCAGGCTACTTCCAGACTCAGGGAGACATTACTGCATCAGTTTACACAGGGTTTATATTCTAAAAGGTTACATTTTCAACCATAAGAGCTAAACACTTGATGATTTATAAATGGAAGCTTAGATTCTTAATCACAAGATGAAGCCACATAGGGAGCTGCTACAAGCCAGACCAATCACTTTCTGGGGAATTCAAATGCATGGTTCCTGTTTCTCTCCTGAGGTCCTGATAGCTTGGTTTATAGTAATGCAGGGGGACTGGATGTAGAATGCAGTCTTGTTATCCAAGCTGACTTTCCGGTGTTACATCCTCTGCCCTGGTAAGTTGTGAATGAAAAGATTGTGTGGTTAAAGGCTCTAGGCAGGGGTCCTGTCCAGTTTTAGTGATCCAGCCAAGTTTAAAGCCATGATGTAAAGGGCTCTTTAATATATAGATTGGGCCTTACCCAATGAGGTAAATGTATTGACATGTTCTCCCCACCCCCGCCCGCCTTTATTTAATGAACGGCTCCCCAAAGAGAAAGCTGTCATCTTTTGGACCTAGTCTATTTGTTTCCAATTAAAGGTCAACCTTTATCTGTGCTGCCTTATAGTGTTTGTCATCAGAGCTGCACTGTATTACAGAATGGGAATCAATGAATTCCCCAGACTTCAGAATTTTCTGCTAATTTGAACTCAAACTGTCATTTTCAGTACCTGTTGTCAACGTTTTGGTTTACTAATTCCTCAAAAAGTTAGATATACTCAGAGGAAGAATTCTGTCAGCCCCATTGCTCTGTATCATGTTCCAATACTAGCTGCTTCTGCATTAGTATTTTGCAGTCAACAGACTTTAAGGTTCTGCTTGAAGAACTTCACTTACAGGTGAGTAACTCTTCCTTGTTTAGCTTTTATCAGTTTTTACTACTGGAATAGTTTGTGTGTGTGTGTGTGTGTGTTTTCTTTGGAAAATTTCCCCACCATATGCGCCGACTCTGTGGGTGTTCCGGGGCTCAAACACCCACCGAAAAAAATAGAGGGTGCTCAGCACCCGCAGGGCTGGATTAATCTTTTGTGGGCCCCAGCGCCCAGACTGTGGCCCTGCCCTGAGGCCCCTCCCCCACTCAGCCTCTTCCCCCTGAGGCCCCTCCCCATTTAGCCTCTCCCCCTAAGGCCTCGGCCACCACTCCCACGGGGGAGGCGGCAGAGAGGAGTGAGTAGGGAGAGGGAGTGGCGTGGAATGAGCAGCAGGTGCGGCCTTGGGGGAAGAGGCTGAGCAGGGGTGGGGTGAGGGCAGGCGAGGCCACAGTCCCGCTCCTGGGTCCCCTTCT
This sequence comes from Trachemys scripta elegans, assembly GCF_013100865.1. NCBI lineage: Eukaryota > Metazoa > Chordata > Testudines > Emydidae > Trachemys > Trachemys scripta. The sequence goes on along the minus strand of NC_048300.1, from coordinate 63,614,620 downwards.
GTGTGTGGGCCTGGCACCATTGGTTTCATTTAAAACCCAGTACTGAGCACCCCTGAGCCACAGCGTTGCTGACAGTTTCATCCAGAAGCTACAGTGAGACTTAATGTCTTTAAACTGGGACAAAGGTGAAGGCAGTGTGTAGGTGAATGCAATGATTTTAATATACTGTAATTCATGATAAAGTGATTATGTAGTACATTACTATTTTAATAATGAGCAAATTAAGATACCAGTGATGGACACACATTCAGTAACTAGAATATGAAAGAAATGTATAAATATGATGAAAATAGCCTCTCCCCCCAAAATTGGCAGAGCTCCCCCCTAACACATGCATCTCTTCAAGAGCCCCCACTGGCAAAAACAAAAGTCAATGCCTGTGCTCACCACCTAAGTTCCCTCTAAACTGTACGGCCGTGCAGCTACCTATTAAGTGCCGCGCAGGTGCTCAGGGCTGCAGTGGGGAAAGATGCCCCGGCCCTGCCCCAACCCAGCCCCAGACCTGCCACGCTGGGGACAGGTGCCTGACCCAGCCCAGCCTCGTACTTGCCATGGCCGGGGGACAGGTGCCCCTCGCCCTCCCAACTCAGGTGCTGCATTGGGAAGAGAGCTGGGGGGGTGTCCTCTTCCCACTGTAGCCCTGGGGAGCCCCACTGAACCCCAAACCTCTCATCCCCATCCCAGAACCCTCACCGGAGCCCTGCACCCCAACCCTCTGCCCTAGCCCTGAGCCCCCTCCCACATGCCGAACCCCTCAGACCTATCCCACCACATGAATTTTATGAGCACCAATATGGAGATGATATATCACAAATTTCATCATCAATAACAAAATTCATTCCCAACATGTGTGGAAAAAATTAGAGGGAACACAGCTCACCACTCAGGGATGGATACCTGCTGACTTTGTGTTTTTGTCCATTAAATACTTCTCTGAAATACATATACATGGCCACATGATGGCACTAGTCACCCACATTTGAAACAGAAGAGCCCATGTCTAGTAAGGGAAAACCTAAGTTCAAAAGTACCTGAGAGCTAAGGATAATGAAATCCATTTGACTGTCTAGTACATTATGGAATGAAAAATTATAGACACTGGTATGCATGTTTAAATATATGGATTTACAAAACAGTAATTTACCAGATTTTATCATATATTCTTATTTATTATAAGTATCTGTACAAAACATGGTCCCTGAAGAATTTATAATTTATAACATGTGCAGAGGTCTCAAATGGTGGTCTGAGAGCTCCATTCAGGTGGTCCATGGATAGTTACTTCTAAGGTGTGTGCCTGGGTGGCCACACACGAGCGAATGAAGGGCCACCCGCTTAATTAGTGAATCCGCGCTTTCACCTTAGATATAGGTTTCTGTTAGCTTAGGGTCCTAGTAAGGGACCCGACACTTCAAGGTGTTAAGGCTGTGCTGCCTGGTGCTGAGTGCCTTCATTTCCCATGGACTTCAGTGGGAGTTGAGGACAATCTGCATCTTGCAGAACAGTCACAGTCCCTTTTGAAGGTTTAGGCCTAATAATTAGGCTAATTGTTGACACTGATTATAAATTAGCTATCACTTCATCTCCTAGCAGCCTTAGCATCATTTTTAAAAATTGTTTCCTACACCCATTAATTTCCTTTAATTGCTTTTAGTGGTCCATAATTGTCAAATATCTCTGAGATCTTATAATCCTTTCAGTCAGGTGTGGATAAGGTGGTAAACCAGATCCCCAATTAGTGTCAACTGGTGTAGTCCATAGGACTTCACATGAGGAATAGGGATTTGCCTGTGTAGATCATACTGAAGGAGCAAATTCTGTCTTCTAGGTTGCAAGTTTTTTGTGGTAGTCTCTCTCTTGTGTTGTATATAGCACAAAGCACACTGTTTACACTAAACAAGGAATACATAATTCTGTGTTTTGTCTGTAAGGGCTGATGGAAAGCATGTTTTGCTCACTCAAATGTTAGTGATGTTATTAACAATTGGCCAAGTATCACAGAATTATGAACTTAGAACGTCAGATAAGTGAAGTAAGGTTTGGTTTACACTCCCCTTAGCCTGTCATTTTTTCTGAACATGGACTAATTCAGATCAGATTGAGACTTTAAAAAAATAATCACACATCATTTCATGACAGCAAGTTAAAAGGGTAAAACTACTTATAAATAACTGCTCCTCCCCCAAACAAATAAAATAAAAGCACGCACCCACTTCAAGAGAAATATATTTCTTTTAAAACATGTAATTGGATACTTGGGGTCCTCAATGCTGCAAACTCTTAAGCATATGTAACTACACGTGAATAAACTTTACACATATAATGTAAGTATCTTTAGGATTGAACCCTTAGATTGTAATCTCGGCAGGGCAGGGATCCTGTTCCGTCTCTGTGTTTGCAGAGCATGCTCAACAGGGCATCGAGTCCACATCAGGACCTCTGTATTAAATCAGAAAGGTCAGTTACTAGAGAAGGCCTATTGCTACACTATTATACACCACTCAAATGATACAATTTGGTGCATGAATGTTGGGGTTGATTGGGTTTTCCTTTTTCTCTGTTTTGCATAGGTTTAATTGATTAGCGCTTCTTGTATTTTTTTCAAAACATAGTCAAGAGACAAACAAACAGAACACTTGGTCTCTTCCTCCATATTTTTTCATCTTCACACATTTGGGATCAGATTCTGCCTCCCTCTGCTCTCGCATTGAGAGGACCTTATTCCACCACTACATTCTACTGAGGAAAATGAGAATACTAACAGAGTATGGTAGTATTCAACCTGGCTAAGGGAAACATCATTTATTTTGTAAATGTATCTTCTCTACCCCCTACCTCCCTGTCAGCTTCTGGTAGGATGACCAGATGTCCCGATTTTATAGCGACAGTCCTGATTTTTGGGTCTTTCTTATATAAGCTTCTATTACCCCCCATCCCCTGTCCTGATTTTTCACAGTTGCTGTCTGGTCACCCTAGCTTCTGGGAAAAAGCACCATCAGTAACAAACTATTCATATTTTAAAAAGAGAAACATGCTGCTTATGTAAGGAGGAAACCTGGGAACCATTGGCCCATATGATTGTGTTTCTACAGTGCAAAGCACAATAGGGTCATGACCCATGATCAACTCCTAGCTACTAGCACAATACAAATAATAAATAATATATAGTTGTTGAGGCTTTCAGACTGTACCACATTGATTTGACAGCCCCTCCCTAACCCTACCCAACTCCCAAACCTTGTATACTCAGTGCCATTGGGTTTCATGCTCCTTTCACATTGGTTTTACACCAGTAACCCCACTGACTTCAATGGAGTGAGAGGAGAATTAGGTGACTACCAGAAGAATCTGTTACATAAGTCTTGTAGCTGATCTCCTAGCAACAGTGTGGTAGTCCATTATGACCTGTCTTGACAATGGATAAGTCAGTGGAATTCAGTTGGTTGCATGGGTAGACACCGGATATTTCTATATTTGTTCCAGTGAACTCTGCTTAGAAAAAACTAAAGATCTAATGAATATTTAGGGCTAGATCCTCAGCTGGTGTAAATTGGTGTAGCTCCTTTAGGGTCAAGGGAACTATGCTGATTTACACCAGCTGAGGACTTGCCTCAAACTGTTTTCCCCTTCAAGTAGGAAATGATCATCCTTCAGTTTACCTCAGAAGTGTCTGTACTGTATGTGGAGCCTGATTTTAGTGCAGTCTGCAAGAGGGAGGGAATGGTTTACTGAGTAGGAGAGACTGCGACAGATGTTTTGAGACAGAATAACGGTAAGCATTTTAAGAGCTAGTTACATGAATTTCTCCTAAATTACAAACATGCTTTGTGTCTTTTAGGTTCTAGAAGTACAGAACATGGTGCTGTACAAGTTCATCTTAACCAATAAACAGAGTGAATTAACAAAAGTACAGTTTCACTGAACTAGAAGCAACCAAATCTGAGGAGAAGTTTGAACAGAACTTTTTATGGTTTTATTAGTAATTTATAACACCAGGCAGAGAGAGAGTCTGAGTTCTATGCAGCATATGGTCTGTGTTAGAAGCAGGTTGGATGAGCTCATAAAACCAGCCCTTTCCCAGCTACCTTCTCAATATGAGTTTCTCAGGAGTTCAGCAACGTTCCGATTTAAGGTTTCCGATTGGCTACTGTGGAGAAGATGGCCCAGCCTCAAACTCTGAATCTGGCTCCTAACTATACTCCAAAACCTGAGCATCTCTGGATCCAGGGCTTTGTTTCATGCTCATCTCTACTTTTTATCATTTACACTGTTTTATTTACTTCTTTGCATTTCACAAATGAAGCTAGATAAGTCATTTTCACTTGCTGATTCTCATGCCTTAATACAACAGAATAATGGTTGGGTTGCAAACACGGGAGGAAAATGGTTAAATCCACACAACAAATTTTTCATTGAAATAAATAAATGATGAAAACATTTCTGCTCATGCAGAATGGGTCTTGGATGCAAAATGGCTCATGCAGAGTAGTTCTTGCCAAGAGCTATTGTAGCCTGCTGTTCAATATACTGTATATCAGGCACCTCTGGATGACATTTCTAAACAAAGGATTACGATATCTGATGTAATGCTGCAGCTGTATCTTGCCCCAGGAAGCCAGCAAATGGAATCACTTCTGTTCTCCCTGTCTCATAACACAAGACCCAAGCGGCTATTCAATACAAGGTGGCAAACTCAAAACTGATAAAAGGAAATATTTTTTTCTCACATAGCACACAATTAGACTGTAGAACTCGTTGTCACAGGATGTCACTGAAGCCGAAAACTGAGCAAGTTTAAAGGAACTGAACATTTCTATGGATAATAAGAAGAGCCAGAGTTGCTAATATACATTTTGGAGAAGATATTAGGCTTCAAGGCTTAAGCCAGTCTTTACTGGCATTTAGGAGGTTTTTTGCACCTTTCTAAGAAACATCTGGTACTGGCCACAGTGGGAGAACACATCCTGAATTACATGGAGCATGGATCTGATCCTGGATGGCAATTTCCATTATATTCCTTTGTATGTCTGGAGGAATGTCTAGATGACATTGACAACTGGATGTATTGGAGCTTTTAAATAAAGTGTTGATAAAAAGTCAACATTTACACACGGTAACCTAAAAGAGAGAATAAATGTGATTCTTGGAGTGGCTCTGCATATTCCCACATATGAGTAATGAACCAACCAGTGCCTCTTAACAACAGAACCTTCTCTGAGCAGTGCCTGTCACAGCACACATGTTCCTCCTCTTATCCCTCCCCTCAGTGTCTTTGAACATTCTGAGGGTGAGGCTATATCAGGGTATGCTGTGCCTTTTACCACCTTAGCTCCTTCCAACCGGTTGTGCCAGATGGAAGTGAACCTCTCTGGTGCATCAGGTCTGGGTTTTTCTACTATATTTTAATGCCTTTAGATAATTGTTATTGTTAGCTTTTAGTGTTAGTTTAATTTAGCTTAGTTTTAGGTTTGGTTCCCTGTGATGACAAAACTGAAGAAGAAGAAAGCAGGATTTAAGAGATGCTCTTCTTTCCCAGACAGCTTCCTGTCATTGGACGACCATGTTAGGTGCTCTAAGTGCCTCAGAGAAGGTCACTCTCCTTCTTCTGGGTGTTCTTTAGGTCAGACTTCCACACCCAGAGTGGGTAAGGAAAGGCAGAATAGTCTGTGCTCCTAAGCCAATGGTTTCTGGGAGATTGTTAGATCCGAAGACCAAGAGGCCTATTTCATCTCCAGCTGTCTTGTCTGGTAAGACTAAAGTTCCTAAAGGATCCCACAGGTCTGGGTTGTCATTGGTTCCCGCTCCTGTTCCTGTTTTGTTGGATCATTCTGGTAAAGCTGCTATGGTGTCAAAGGCATTGTCTGGTCAGTTGGTGGCTAAAGATCCCACGTTTAAGCTGTTGGTTCTGAAGAAAAAGGTGAGAGAGAAGTCTGCCACTGTTAGCTGTGCTAGATCCCAGAGGTCAGATTTTCTGGATCTGTATGATTCTCTCATGTCCTCTGCAATTCTGACACTGAAATCTAAACCGTTTCCATATTCGGCTTCACAGCACACAGTTACGGAGCTGAGACTCTCTCCAGAGCTGCTGATGCCTAAACCCATAATATTGGTACTGTTGTTCATTTCCACTTCAGTGCCATTGTTGGATCTGAAAAAGGCTATTACAGTGGTGGCCAATGTTCACTGTTAATCTTCTGAACATTCATCGGATCTGAATGAGAGACTGTTGGGGAAGAGGAAGAGAGAGGCTTTGATAGATCTGAATTTGCTTCATCTGTAAAAGGGGTAGATTAGACGATCATTTTGAATCTGTCTCCAGATCCATCTTTGCCTCCTTCTCCTACTACTCTTGTAAGTTCACCAGGCTGATCCTTCTCACCTTTTATGTCTCTACACCCGCTGTTGCTTTCTCTGACGATAGCCATAATGGGATCTGAGATTGGATCCTCAAAAGAGGATAGAGGGAGAATGAAAAGACTTGAACCATCCAAATTTTTGCCACCTAAGTCTGGGTTTCCTCAGTCTTTTGGAGCATTCCTCCTATTGGTTCCTGGATCCCAACTATTGGAGAGACTGACAGTTCTGTTCTCCATGGTCTAACCTACCCCCAGAATTTTTGATTCATCCACCTTATGGTTGTAAAAATGATGTTCTGACTGATAAGGATCTGGTATCTGAGGATTATGTGGATCCAATTCTGCCAGATCCTTCTGCAGCTCAAACGGTGGATCCCGACATTTTGTCGGAAGAAGAAGAAGAGGCGTTAGTGCCTCTTTTTGAACAGGGTCAGGTGGATACTGACTTTGATCCTGATTTTGTCACCTGATGAGCATATGGACATTGCTGCTGCATCATCTTTCTGAGCATCCTTTGCAATTTCACAAATTAGTGGATTGTATGGAATCCACTTTGAATTTACCTTGTTGCTGTGGAAGAGGTGCCACATCCTGTATTCAACGTTCTAGGTCCCCCTTCAAGGAATAGGATGTCTTTACCCATATTGGATGCCGTTTGCAACCTGCTAAGGCTGTGTATTTTGTCAGCCTATCTAAGATAGCAGACAAATGCTATCAGATACCTCATGACTGTTTTTCATATGTTCATACTCACTATGTTTACTGTTCCTCTAACAAGAGCCAGAAGGATGAGCAAATTACATGCCTTGATAGCCAATCTTCCATTTACTCTTTTTCACAAAGGACAATGTGGTTCTTAGACCTGATCCCAGGTTTTTACCAAAAATAGTGTCGCACTTTCACATCAGTTAATTTACCAGTGTTGTTTTTTCCCCCAAAGACTCATGCTAATAAAGGGGAATGTGCTTTACATACTTAAGATGCTAGAAGAGCTTTGGTATCTTATTTAAATAGAACAAAGCACTTTAGGAACTCTTCTAAATTATTTCTTATGCTCAGAATGATGCAGTGTCGTTCATCTGCTCAGACAATTTCCAGGTGGGTTAAGCAGTGTATAATTGAATGTTACAAGTTACCAGCAATTCCTATGCCCACTGTTGTGAGATCTCATTCCACTAGGGCAGTAGCAGCATCATTTGTTTATTCCTACTGGGGCAATATGTTAGGCTACGACTTGGAAGTCAGTCCATATGTTTACTTAACATTATGCTTTGGATTTGGCTTCAAGAGAAAATGTTAGGTTTGGTGGAGCAGTGCTGCAATCATCATTTAATTAGGAATCTGTCCCACCTCCTGAGTTTTTAGCACTGCTTGCCAAATTACACGTAAGTGGGAATATGCAGAGCTATTTGAAGAAGAAATGAGGTTTGGTAATTTTAACCAAAGTTCTTTGAGAGGCCTCGGCGTACGCTCACTTCCTGCTCTTCTCTTCCCTTTTCTCAGAGTCCTATTTTGGTTCCTTTGGGTCAGTGGTAGAAGCAACTGAGGCAGGAGAGGGGGCAGCACCCCTTATGTAGCCTCACTTTCAGAACGTTCAGCGACAGTGAGAAGAGCAGCAGGAGGGGGCACACAGGCACTCTAAGAGGCACTGCTTGCAGAAAGTTCTACTAGTAGGCTGCACTGCACCGCCCATTACCCACACATGTGAACATGCAGTCATCTCGAAGAATTCCAGTTACAAGTATGTAACCTTTTTTATTTTTTTCAGATGCCAGTGAGAACAATTGATAAATACTTTGTAAATGGTTTCTTATGAATAATCTTCAACTCTAGGAAAACAGAAATCTCACTACTGGGTTGAATCAGGTTTTAGGAGGAGACTCTTTCTTCCTTCATATTGACACTTATTGAAGAGACTTGTTCAGAGATAATGGGCAGGTGGCTCTATCTCTTAGGTACTTATCTGTTCCCTGTTATTGTAGTATTTGAGTTCCTCATAATCTTGAATGCATTTATCTATGAGTTAAGAAAGTGCTATCCCCATTTTACAAAGGGGGAACAGAGGTAGAGAGAGACTTGCAGAAGGTCATAGAAGAAGTCTGGGGTGGAATAGGGATGTGAACTTGGGTTTCCTAGGTCCCCTTGTGCCCTAACCACTAGATAATTGTGTTATAATAAACAGCTGCACTAATTTAACTGAGAACCTTAAGCATTGCCATGTTTGAACCTACCTGCATCAAAGGCTAAGCGTGGGCAGGAGCTCTTCAAAATTAGGCTAGGGCATTTGTCATTTGATTATGATGTAGAGAGGATCGCTGCTACTGAATGAGAGGCAGTGGCATTGCAGTTCTACAATATTTTAAATAATCAGCTAAGTGTTATTAAGTAGCTTTTACTGTAAAAGAAAGGACCATTATGCTAAGAGGTACTGGTGACTGCACTGATCACAAATCTCTTGGGACTGGGTGTGAATGCACCTTTCAGTTTACATAACTGACTTAATCAGAAGCCCCCAGTCTAAAACAAAAGGGGACTGTGAAAAACCCTGGAGTTTGGACTGACTGGGCAGGCAGAGAGGCTTTGATAAGTATTGTTCATTTTGCATCTGTGCGCATGATGGAAGGCAGAACACATGGAAATTGAGAACAGAGACAACACAGAGAGGCAGAGGCGAAAAGCAAGAAAGCCAAGCACTAGCTGGTGAGCACAGTGTGCCTTGGAAAAAGCTAAAGAGAGAATTTTGGGTCTGGTTTTGGCTAAAGAGGCTTTGGGGCTGTGAAACTGCGCCTTTTGGTCTTGGTTCCTCCAGAGTTCAGAGAAGGAAGACTTTGTACGTTCCTTGTAAATAAGCAAGCATGCGCCAAAGAAAATGCCACATCCCAACAATTTCTTCTTCCAACTGGCACATCCCCAGGGCCCTAAAATTTGACTAACCACTCAGGTCAAAAAGAGGCAACATTAAAATGAGGCCTGTGACTTTTGGCATTTTTCCTTTATATATCTGTGGTGAGCTGTGATATCTGCTAATGATTGTGCATAATTCTTAGCTACAGCTAGTCTGTACTAAAAACCCACTATTGTTTTTGTTACCCCATCTTACCTTACCGTCCACCTGTTATGTATTGTCTGTTAGACTATAAGCTCTTTGGAGCAGGAAGTGTCACTTATTATACATGTATACAGTGGCTAATGCAATGCTGTCATGACTTAATTGAGGTCATTAGTCACTACCACAATATCAACGTAAAATAATGATAATGTGATATTTGCCTTCCTTCCCCCTCTAATTAGACTGTGTATAACTTACTATGAAAGACCACTCACTCAAATTAGGATGTACAATGATCCAAGTACTTCAATGTTGGAAGGAACCACTTTCACATACATGATTATTGTTTCTGTTTTAGTTTAAAACATCTACAGGTTGTGCCTAATCTACCCAAAAATGTCTCTTTAAATCATTTAGTGAGAAAGTAGGGATGGAAAAGTCTTTAGATGAGATAATACATTATTCATTGGCCATTACCCCTTACGATTTAGCCAATGAAGGACACTGCACTACAGCACATTTAAGAACTTGTGTATCCACGTTCTGTGGCCATATGTTGTATACATGACTTGGCTCATTAGGGTTTGTTCCATGCTCTCATGTGGTATGTGGGACTTCTTCATAATTCTATATTGCAATATATTGGTCCTAGCTAACTTAATAATAGTATCTTAAAACAGGAAATTGATAAAGAAAGCCAATTTTGCTATATTACAGCATTAGCATACCAGGTATGCTAATTACTATTTCCTTTAATAGTTCAATAAAAAATATTGTTATTAATGATGAATAGCATTTGCATAGCACTTTACACAAACAATAGAGTCAATCCTGCTTCATGCTAATGTACTCACAAGGGCCTTTTTCTAAACTGTCTTGACACCTTTATTTTCCTACTGATTCTGTTTGAAGAGAGGAAAATTAGGCGATGAAAAAGAAAAGAAGAGAATCTGTCCAACTAGGACAGAAAGAAAAGAGAAGAAACACATTCATACCAGGCCAGGAAGTAGGCAGATCACTTGCTTGATACTATAGGAGAAGTGAAAAGAGAGGGACTCATGCCCACCCAGCTCAGGAAGTGGCTTTCAGAGAGTCTGAATGAACGTCATACTGGAGAATTCCTTCCTCTCCTCCGCGATCTCCCTAACAGGACTTGAATACCAAGTTAACTTCCTACCACCACACAACAGTCAAAACCCGTCACAGCTATATTAAGAAAAGGAGAGAAAACAGTATGGAGAATATTGTTACTGTCACTATATAAATCTGGTATTAAATACATTGGTGACCTTGAGCATTGTGTTTTGGTTTCAGGATAACAAATCTTAAATCTTAGTTTTCTTTTCATTCATCATAATTTCATTGTTCCTCCCCCCTGTACTTCTGTTTACCCGCTTCATGGTTTTCTATAGCCGTGGTACCTCTAGACTAAAGGCTATTGTGGCTGAGTTAGTGTTTATCCCTTAAATCTGTGACTTTGGTGGCTAAATCCTGTGCAGCTCATTGAAAAGGTAGGAGGTTCAGCTAAATGTCCATCTTTCCTGTCTTCCTGTGGTGGCACTGTTCTCATCCTTGAGATTAATGATGTTCTGCTTTAGGTTGACTTGGCTATGGAGTTTTATGGGTAATTTCTGCACTATCCCTTTCATTAGAAGAGTGTCTGGTTTACAGATTGACAGAAATTTATAATTAATTAAAATAAATGAATAATACTTTGCATTTTTGGTAACACTTTTCATCCAAAGTTTTCAAGGCATCTCACTGCTTACCTGTCTAGAAGTCTATTTAAAATTATTATTTAAATCAAAATAAATATTAATTCAGTTTTTCATAACTGCTTGTTTACCTTTTTCTTGTTTTCTGTGAAGTCTTCTGACTTATTAAGTTGCAACTTGTAGCAGTCCAAACTTTGTCACAGAGCCCATAGAAGTCAGTGGTAGAGCTAGACAAAATGTTTTGACTGAAAATTTTCCCCACAAAAAATGCAGGTTTGGCAACACCAAAACATTTAGTAAATTCATGTTGATTTTGCCAAATCGTTTGTTAGGTGAAAAAAACACTGGGAAAAATACAAAGTTTTGTTTTGACATTTTCAAAACAAAAATGTTTCAGTTTTTCAATTGAAAATTAGTTTGTTTTGTTCCTTTAACTTTTTTTAAAAAATTTAAAAAGTTTAAAAATGCTTGAAACTTAAACAAAACATTTCATTTGACCCGAAACATTTGTTTGGACTTTTCAATTCACCAGACATTTTTTTTAAATCTTGGTTTTGGTTTATTAGAATTGTCAGTGAAGTAAAAAATACATTATTACCCAGGTCTAGTCAATGGGAGTTTTTCCATTACCTTCAATGGGCTTTGGTTCATGTCCATAGCTCCTGTGCAATGTGTTCTATAGCCTCTCATTGCGAACGAAAGATTCCTTCATTTGCGTAGCACTTTCCCTGTCACAGTGATTACATTTCTCTTCCAGACTGTTCATTGCCTTGTCTGCATTACAAAGCTGAGGCATTTGCAGGACCACGATAGTGTGAAACCTCTATTCCATTGTGTCATTAACCATTTTGGACAGAGAGTGACAGGTCCTTGGCTGGTGTAAATCAACACAGCTCCATTGAAGTCAATGGATGTAAAGCAGCTAAGGATTTAGTCCAGAATGTAGGGAACATTTCCAGAGGAACTGATAGCGTGAGACTGTGTGTTTCACTGTGCTTTTTGTCCTGCTTGACAGGGAGGAGGTGGGTTCCCTCCTATTAGACAAGAATTAACTTTCTTTCTTTTTGTCAGCTTCAAAAATATTCCACAAGGCTTTGGGGAAGGGAGAAGGAGTAACCGAGCTCACTGAATTGGACAATGAGGAGGCGGAGATAAAGGGCATCCTAGAATGTCTTGAGAACAGTGATTTGGTATGAACAGTCTCTATGCAATGCAAACAGTTTATATCAACCAGCCTCCTTCCTTTTGCCTCTCTCATATAAGCCAACTTCTCCCCTCACCTGTCCCCTGTGATTCATCCCACTTCTCTACTTACTTGATTTGATTCAGTCTATTTCCCTCTCATGTTTCCCATATACTCTGATTCCTTCTCTCCTGATCCTTCCCACCAATCACAGTAGTTGGAATATTATAATCCACAGCATTTGTCAGAAACTATGTTAAATTCTCACTTTCCCAAGTCACTGTTTTCTGTCCTCCTTGCAGTTGTCTGTGGAGCACCAGCTTCACATCTTGAGAAACCTAGAAAGAAAAATCAATATTGTCAACCACCTGAACAGTGACCTGGCCCAGCGGCTGGTTGACATCACCTCCATCAATCTAATCAAGAATACGGTAAGAATATAAGATGTAGGAGAGAAAGAGGGACTCAAAACTGAATCCAGACATCCAGGCCTTATTCAGAGCTTCATTCTTTCTCTAAGTAATAGTGCCATGAACAATAAAGGATGGTTATTGGTGTCCTGGGCATGTCACGTGGCATGCTTCTGAAGCCCATATGATAACCTGAGCTGAGATTTTATCAGCTCTCATGAGTTAAGTAAACATATTTAGGTTTATTCAGTAACTGAAGTGATCTATAACAGACTCTGTGGCACTTTTGGCAAAATTATATTCTAGAGCTAGTCATTATTCTGTTTACTATATGTGAAAATCCTCCTGTTAGATGCATTTTTCTTCAAATGTCACTTAATGTTATTTATTATTTGTATTATAATAGTGCTGAGGAGACCTAGTAAAGGACCAGGACCCTACTGTGCTTGGCATTGCATAAACACAGAACAACAACACAGTCCCTGTCCCAAAGAGCTTGTTGGTATAGAACTACTGCCATGATAAGACACAAATGTGGCTGCATGATCCTTTAGAGATTATATAACATATTATATGCAAAGTGCTTTGTGATCCTTCAGGAACCCAAATTTAATGCTGTTTTATAATTTTATCATGGATATTTGTAGGAAAGCAATGCCTGTCCTGGAATCGCCTGTTACCATTGTCTAACAAGGCATTTAAATGTATTTCCTCATTAGCATTCTGCCCGTTTAGAGGACAGGACCTAATTCATCCCTGATGTAAGTCTATTGAAGTGAGTGGAGTTATGCCAGGGGTCCTGTTCCTTTGCCATGGGAGCGGAGTAATTCCCATTGATTTCAGTGGGAGTTACCAATGTCCTGAAGCTGGAAAATAGGATCCCAAAGATTAATTAGATCCATGATGTGGTAGCTGTCAGACCACAGACCTGTAATGACTAAGATAGGATACACCCTAAGTTAATGAGGTTGATCACTTTTCTAATTCCCTAATCGGATTGCGTTATTTCCTCCGCTCTTCTCCTTCTCCAAACATGGGGGGAGAAGGGGACATGGTTTCCAGATCTCAGCTGAAGCTGTTCACTCCCTTACCTGTCTCTTGGACTCTTTTCTGATGGTAATGCTTCCACAGAGAAAAGTCTTTCACGTGTAATTCTGAGTACAGCTAATGAGGCAAGAATTTCTCTGTGCTGATCAAGGAGCTGAAGGAGGAATTTGAGGAGGCTGCCATTGCCATCCTAGTGGCGGTTGGGAAGCACTGTCCAGGAGATGTCATGGCCATGCTGCAGGAGAGATTCCAGCCAAAAGTCCTGCCCCACCGCAGTATCCTTTGTGCAATGGAGAAGCTCTGTCAACTCAGTGGTACCATCTTTCTGAACTTCCTGTTGTCTGAGTTTCTTGTTAGAAGTGTTCACCTGTGTGGCCCCACTAAACAGGTCTGAGTTACCTGGGCTTTTCCTATGTACCCTACCTGGGCTTTTCCTATGTACCCTTCCTATAGTGACTGCTATGCTATGGCTGGTCAAAATTTTTCCACCTAACCTGGCTTTCAATGGAAAATTGGGGTTGTGGACTGCAGAACTGAGTAGGCTGCACCATCCCAAGGGACAGTGCACTATATATGCTCCCTCCTCAAGCTCCTTTGGGGGCAGTGCAGCTTCATACTGCCTCCACCATAGGCATATGCCTTAAAGGTACAATCTGGCCCAAGGCGCAAGGTAAGTGCTGTACCCTGGTGTTTTTACACTTTCATTTGGTTTAGCTCATGCTTTTGGTTGCAGCAGGAACACCAGTTTGGCAGAGACCATATCATCCAATGATTAATCTTGGCTTCTTGCAGAAGCCACTGACAGCTAGGAAAGTTGGGGTCTTGGGAGGCTTGAGGGGAAGGATCTGCTTCTGGAGCCAGGAAAGGAGCTTTTGAAGGAGCGGGAGGTGGAGGGATCCATTGGCTACTGCTGGGGAGTGCAGGAAGAGGTGGAAAGCTATCCCGGTGAAGATGTAGGTATAGATACCTACGTATATAAGGACCCACAATATATCCTGGACCTGCACAACTGGAGACCCTCCTTCTGCTCTCCCTCACCTATACACATTTCCACTACAGATTTATTTTTTAAATTCTTGCAAACATCATTTTCCTGTGAAAATATTGCATTCCATAAGAGTTCCTTTCTGAGAGGCGATCTGGGTATATTTCCAGGCCACAGATGGAAGATCTATAGTCCCTAGCCAACCTTTGTCCTCTGTATGTTAGTGGATAATGAGGGGAGAGCCCTTCATGGTATAGTGTTCCTGACATTTGGCTTTTTATAAAAACTACTTGCTGGAGAAGCTGTTTATCAAGGTATCAGCCCACTTGGAACTGCCCACAAGTAACAACTGCTTGTAGCAGGATCTTGAGCTACATCTATCAAAAATGCATAGAGTTGTGTATCCCTTTTATGTATGTGATATGAAACACACACTCCATTGCTCTGTGGTGGGCTGGACAGGCAGATACAATTCCCTTAAGCAAATCTCCCTTCATCCTGTACTGAAGATGAATCCCATAGGACAAAAAAGAACATTCCAGCTGGAAACAAAGGTGATCGTGTTTTCCTTTCCTCTCTTCCAGTAATGGCTCCCTATATAGGTGCAATGTGGGATTGTGTCCTGCCAGCCCTACCCCTAGTCCAGTCAGAAGAATATATGCTGATATTTAGTGATGGTGAGAATTTCAAGTTTCCTTGTATTTAGCGATTTTCCATTTCCCAGGTCTGGATCTCATTTCCCACAGACTTCCTTTATTGACTTTATGATGCATTAGGAGGGAGGAGTAACAGAGGGTCCTGTGGCACCTTTAAGACTAACAGAAGTATTGGGAGCATAAGCTTTCGTGAGCTATGGGGTCTCAGAATTGTCATGTATTTTTTCCTCTGTGGTACAGCGTGGCTAGGCAACATTTCATGTTGACTATTCAACTTGCAAAGGCTGAATCACGTAAACATGTCTGGGATCTCCAGTGGAGTTTAGAGGGGAGTAGCTATCAATTCCAGGAAGATGATTTTCCAAATTGAGTTTGTGAAAAGTGTGGATATTCTTTATTTCAATTATAGACCCCGCAGAACTTTCCAAAACTATGCTGATTATTACCAATTGTAGAGTAAAATACAATTATTTGGCTCTCCATGCAGTACTAAGAGAACTCTCCAGGTGTGCATCAAGGTACCTGGAACAGCCACCACAGGTTGTCGAGGAGCTGGACATTACCAGAGAAACTGCAGCTGCCAAAGCCTATGTGACCTTCCTGGTGCTCTTCAACAAATGGTTCCCAACTGCAAAGGGAAAGGTGAGAAGAGGAAATCCTGGGCACTGAGTGTTTTTAGTATATGTGTAGAATTTGGAAGGTGAATGTGTACAGGTGGAAGGAGTCTGAACGCCAGCGCTATAGGTTGAATTGTCTATTTATCTACAGAACAGCTATAGCTTGGGTGACAGCAGGACAAGCTTCCTTCACATCTCTCTCTGCCTCTGAAAATGTGGTCTCATTTTTGATGTGGAGGAATCCACCATGGGAGAAAAAAAAAAAGGGTGTGAAGTGAGTGAGGATGGGCTAGGCCATCCTTCTGTTTCTAAAGGCTTCCTGATTTTCTGCAGGAACTGAGCATTAACTTTTTGACATTGCGTTTCTAGTCCTAATGGTAGTGAAGATCCAAACATGAAGTAACATGAGTTGTCAGACAGACAGCTTAAAACAATACCTCTGTGAGGTTTTAGCTGTCCTTTTTAATCTTATCTGGGCATTCTCACTGAAGCCTAATCATGCCAGTTCAAGTGTCAACGTTGTTAACCATTTTAAGATTGATAATTTTAGCAGAAACATTCATCTGACATGCTTATCAAGTGTAGTTGGACTATAGGTGACAGAGGTAGGTTTGATTGACATTTTCCTTTATAAGACAGCTTTTCAGTTGCTTATAACTTTGCCAAACTTCAGCTATTTAGGCTGAAATTTGCCATGCCAGGAATCTGAACTTTTCTTTGAGATGGGGTCAGAGCAGGAATTTCAGCAAAAATGGTTCAGCTGTTTCTCAAAACAAGTTTAGGGAAAATACATTTTTCCTGTGTTAAAAAAATAATATTGTTTCACTGAAAAGCTCTAGAGCATCTTTGATTTGGAGCTAGGGGGTTGAAATTTTGTGGGGGCGGGAGGGGGAGGGAGGTCAGTCTGCTCGCAGAGTTGTGCCTTTTCCCGTTCCTGTGAAAATTTACCCAAATTCGGCCAAGATCCAAGCCTGTGAAAGACTCAGTGAATGAAGCAGGGGTCCTTTAGAAAAAATCCTGGGGTGCTGTGATTGTCATTAAAGACTGTATACTGAGTGCATACATACAAGAAAGTAGAATTAGGGTTGCACACGCTACCTTAATACTGGAATTTCTTAATTTTTTAGTGTTTTGATTTGCAACCTTAACCTTCTTTTGTCATAAATAGAAGTTAAAGTTGGAAAAGACCTGTTATGTCATTTTATCTATCCCTGGTACCAATGCCAAGTTGTTATCTACGCTGCCATCTCCCATGGTTTGTCTAATGTGAAATAATTTAAGCAATGGGAATTCTGTCACTTCTGTTGGACTGTTCCACATCCTGATAGCTTTCCACACTAGGAAGTTATTTAATAATTGTATTACTCCTAACTGCATCCTAGGCTCTAAGTTAGTCTGAGGGAAGGGATAAAGGGAACAACAGACATCATGAAGAGGAACAGGCACGGACAGAACAAAAGAGACCTAGGCAGAGGGATATGACAAGAGTTCTCATCACACTTTTCCTATTTTAGCTCTTGGAGGAAAGTGAATTTACAAAGCACAGTAAATTGGGCAATGTTGCAAATACCAGTGAGAACACAAAAATAATCAAAAGGACCCAAAGAAGCTAAAAATACAGGTAGCAAATTTCACTATCACAGTCAACCTGAGAAAATGCAGGCTAATACACATTGTGGGGGAGGCAGGAGGGTCAAATAATCTGAAATGCTGATATTCAGTGAAGGAGAAATGTTAAAACAAATTTCAGGGTGACAATGAGTAAAACTAGCTGAAAATTTTACTGGATAAAACAGTAGTTATAAGTCAATGTGACTTGACATTGAATACACAGAAGCATCCTATCACAGACCTCAGAAGTGAGAGACCTTCTCTAGAAAATTTTGGTGAGATATCACTGTTAAAACTGTAGATATTTCCAGGAACCTCTACGCTGCCAATACATGGACATGTTGGTAACTATACTCAATCTTGCATGGCAAATGTTTATTCCTTGCCTTTTCTTCCTCCTGTGTAGGTGATGGAAGCCACGCTGGATGTAATTGGTCAGCTGTTTTTCATCATATCTATTCAAACACTGAAAAATCATCTTCAATGTTTGATCACAGAACTCCTGAATCAGTATGGGACCAGGATACAACATTTTTATGTCACAGAGGTGAGCAATCCAAGGGTATGTCTGTGATTAGTGACTAGAGGAGTTAGATTGCTCTTCATTACCACAGAACCACTGCTTCCATGTTGTGAGGAGATACTGATTCCAAGGCTAGGCTATGTCTGAAAGGAGCTGGGCAGGGACACATATCTACAGTACGGAATAGATGAGGAACTGGTTAGATATTTTTCAGAAAACCAGAAGAAAACCTGAGAATAGGATACAACTAGTTGAACCACTGACCTGATCTCAAATGATGGCAGGTGACAGATTCAGAGGCCTATGGAATGAAGCATATGGTCAGGGGTAGGCAACCTATGGCACGCGTGCCGAAGGCGGCACGCGAGCTGATTTTCAGTGGCACTCACGCTGCCCGGGTCCTGGCCACCGGTC